>NC_084952.1:5736238-5992019 GCF_949316205.1 Platichthys flesus | reverse complement strand
CCTTACTGGCTTTAATAGCTCTGCAAGTGAAGGCTTCGTAAAACTTTCACCGACCGAATTTAATAGCAAAAGAAATGAGAAAAGTTTCTAAGCGGTGTGAACCGACATAAGCCCAAGTTAACTGGGACTTCTACTGCAGACTATAGCCCAACTAATGAATGTTGTTCTGCAAATAAAGTGGACCATTTGCAAGGTAATGATTCCATTGGGTTGAAAAGTCCTTCAAGTTTAATTAGGCAGTAAGGAGACGAGTGAAAAGTCCATGATAACTTATTTCAAACAAATCTGTGCATCTTTGCGCAGGTGAATCACTCTTTAAAAAGCGCACGTTTCTACAGAGACTTCCTCAAGTCACTTTAGACGCAGTTTGAGACAGTTTAACTCACTAGTGAATGATTTCAAGCTTCAATCACTAGCACCTCTGAACATCAAACCTAAACTGGATCTGGACTTTAACGCGTGTAAGCAGCCGCACGGGAGAGAAAGGCGCATCTCGGGGTACCATGCGTGTTGGTGCGATGTTTATAGAGATACTGTCACTTACAGGCGCTCGGCATTCCTCGGTATTCCTTTGGGCACAGTCTTCAATCCCAGACCCTGGCAGTCCACATGCGACCCGGAGCAGCTGCACTTGTGAGGGCATCCACCCACCGAGCCAACGCTCACCAGCAGCGCGACAACCAGAGCCCAAACCCGGCAGAGCGCCGCTCCGGTCCGAGGCATGGTATCCACTGAAATTACTCCCAAACCGAAGTTGAATTGAATATCCGAGGAGGGGAGTAAGGATCCCGAAAAAAGGTCAAGAGAGGCCACTGGAAAGTGCGGTGGATTTAAAAAAGAAGAAGTGATGTAAGCCGAAATATAATTAAGTCCGCTGCTGCAAAAAAAAAGTTCAGCAAAGTTTCTCTGAAAAGACTCGATCATGAAACAATCTCCTTAAAACGCTCCCCTGCCATTGAATAAGAAGAGAGGGAACTTGGATTTGTGGATGTGACACTTAAAACCTCGAACCGTGCGTGCGTCACTGAGCTGGATGCGTAAAAGTCAAATGCTCCCCATTCACAAGAAGTTCTCCGGCTGACTCCTGAACTGACCCAAGGTGAAAACGCTCATCTGGAGTTGAACCTCTTCTCCGGGAACATCCCCTCCGCTGCCGGCCGGTGGGAGTAGGGGGTGGGGGGGTGAAAAAAAGTGAAAGTTTCAAAGGAGATTTGTGATCGGGAAAGAAAAAAGTTGGGAGAGCAGTGGCGCAGCAGAGAGAGACTGGTGCGCCGGGAGGTTGTGAGAGAGGCAGATTTGCGCTTTGGTTTCCCCTCCAAAAACCTCCCTGTCTGTCTGTCTCTCCCTCCCTCTCTCCCTCTCTACCTCCCTCTCTCTCTCTCTGTTGATGTCACCAGCAACGAGAGTAAGCCAGCTCCACTAACTTTCACTGGTCCCCTTATCTTCCCAGCAGAGACACTCTTGTGTATTAACTCTAATACTTTCCCACACACTCAAGAATAAATCTCCAAACTCTCATCCAGCAGTGTGCATATTTTGAAGCTTATTTTCCCAGCGACTCATCTTATTTTACCATGCAGGCCCATCTATCATTTTAATGACCTACTCTGTGATCACATACTTTGTTTGAGGCCATCTCTCCAAATAAGCTTTATCCATGATCCCCGGGGAGTCTCTGTAAATCAGCTTTATTGATTAACACTGCAACAGCCAACAAATCAATCTGAATATGCAACTATGTGTAAACATGTATTCTTGTGGCAAATACCTTAAAGTTCAAATACCAGACTGACAGAAGCAAAACTTTACAATAACTGATTAGACCTTTCACACAAAATGTACCTTAAGTCGTGTCTTACAACTTGTTCAGTTAATGTTCCTATTCATGCTGCATCCATTCTCCATCACCACAAAGATTTCCTAATATTTCCTCTGGTGTGAACTCTCACCACAGCAGTGAAGTGAGGAGACCCTGTGTGCAGATGCTGGGTGCCCTCCTGCATGTTGCATTGTGACCACTGCCCTCTATTGGTGGAAGGGAAAAGTTCCACAAACTGAACACAGCAGAGACTCAGCATTTTTCCACTTACACTACTAACACGAGTGTCCTCCACGTTAATTAAGCTAATTTGCCGATATGAAAACATTTTAAAAAGCCACTTCATTCTGCAGTGTCTAAGTCTGCATCGTGTTGATAAATACAATAATATATAAAGTCAAAACTGAGTAATTCAATATCGCCCTGGGACTCAGACTCATTATAAACAAAGGTTTTACATTTATCTGGAGACCCACCAGGAACAGACTTTTGGATATTTAATTGTTTACGGAGCAAATGCTGTACTAAACAAATGTATTGGAATGTTCACAGAACCCAATCACAAATACGTTTAGTCTTCATCTGAAAGAGGCCTGATTCAACTCGATTCATGGTCAGTCAGCACTTTGTGAGTTGCCAGTCGTCTGGTGTTAATGGCAGCAGATCACACAGTCGCTGATGAGAATACAAATATCACACTAGGTTTGAGGTCTGTTCTTTTTTTCATGTTGCTCTAGGAATCGTCTGAATTCAGGTCTCCAGACTGAACTGACTGACATCAGTCATTTCAATTGTACTCTCTCAATCGCACAATAAGTGTTTTGTTTGTGGATCACATTTGGCGGATGAGCAGTGTTTAATTTAACCAAACGTGCATGTGTGAGAATATCGGGAAAAGCACAAGACGTTTCTTAATCCCCATGTACATCTTGACTTATGCATTCCCACCCCTGAATTGTTTAATGTTTACTTCTCTTTCATGAGACGTTGGCATATTGAAGCCAGATCCCTTTGCTGTTGAAGCAACAAAAGAAAACAAAGCAGCTTTGAGACTATTTTCAGTTTGATGTGAGAACCATGGCAGCAGCAGCGCAAGCGAGGCAGCACAGATCTTCTCCCCAGCAGCTCACTCCTCCCGGGGGATCCCCAGGTGCCCTCTGGAATACAGTAACATTTAAATCCCTCCAGGGCTCCCTCAGCCTGCCCAGAGGTTTCCTCCCAGCTGACTGTGCCCAGGGGAGGCACAGGAGAGAGCAGCCTGGCCACTTGCACTCGGATCTTGTCATGATTGTTTAGATATCATGTGCAAGGGAGGAGTAAAGAACAAGCACTCACAGAATTATACTTCTCATGTTGGCTTTTGGGACAACCCAGATGGTGCTATTTCAACATACAGTACATTCACCACTTTCAAAACCTGTCCAGTAGTATAAGATATAGAAGACTATTGATAAATAGAACTTGAGCGAGACTAAAATATACTCCTGCATAGTGAGACCCAGCTCCACCGTTTAGTCTGGCAGCTTTATCATCCTGCGATTTGAGAAAAATTGATCTGGCTTGTTGCATTGCTTCAGCGCGGTCACTGTCATCTTGGGCAGTGCTAAGTCCAGGATGCAGACCAGATTTATAGTTTATATAATAATTAGATAATCGATAATTCCTGGAAGAAAAAAATATCTTTGCCAAAGCTCACCATTTACGAGTAGGTCGATAGCTCAGAGGTCATTGTTGGGAGATTTAGAAAATTATAACTTGCAGATACTAGAAACGGAGGTATCACTACAACACTTTCTAGATATGTATAAGCCACATCACGATTTATACACGTATGACAGATGTATTAAGACACTCTGCCACACACACACACACAAACACACACACACACACACACACACACACACACACACACACACACACACACACACACACACACACACACACACACACACACACACACACACACACACACCAGTAAATACTAATGTGTTAGATGTAGAAAACTAACTGAACTAACAGGGTATACATCCCATTTAAACTTCACTAAAGCCCTGAACAACAGACCGATATCCACTTAAAGGATGATTCTGTGGCCATGAGGCCTATTCACACTCCAGGCTTGCTAAGCTAACGTGAGCCTGAAGCTAACATGAGACATGTAGCAGCTGCCTCAGCATTTCATTGTTGCTTTTGTTCATCGTTAGCTAGAAACAACACATTTGGTGAGAGTAGTTCTTTTTAAAATGTGTATTTCTCCACTTCATTAGCTGACTGAAGGCTACACTAGCTGGTCAATAGCTAACAAGGCTAACTTAGCTATGATGAGAACCCAGCTGACCTGAAATCAGCTAATCTAGAAATGATGAGGTTTCACAGCAAAGGGGGAATTGAGTCTGTGACACACCTGTTATGTAAAGATGTCACTTTTTCTTACCTGTTGTGTTCTTGTCGGTTGTGGATGAATTTGACGTGAGAACAACTCTCTGCTTCTCTCACTCTTTTACATTTAAGGAGACTTGTTTCTTTCTGGTTTGATTCCTGGTTTCCTGCTGCTCCTGTGTCTCCTCTTTGTCAGTGTGAGCTGCTGACCGGGTGGGACCACAGCCTCAGTCTCCACCCGCCTCTTCAGCCTCTCCTCATCAGACCCTCAATCACCTGCTGCACCAGGTGAGGAACATGGCTGCATTGGGAAAGTCCAAAGTTGTGTCTGACATCTCTCACTCACTATTTCAACACTATCCTGACAACAACATAAACGTTTATTTTACACTTTAAGTACTTTAATACTTTAGTATGATGGTACATATTGCTCGGTTGTGCACTACTTTTCACAATGCATTGTGGGAAACAATGAGTGCACTATTTAGGGAATAAACAATTCACTAAACTTTCGGACACCACTACAAAATGGTGAACTCACTACATATTGATTAGTGTGTGATTTCGGGCACACCCAAAGGCTGCATTCGAAAAGTCAGTTTTGCATAGGAACTTTCCTGAATGAGTGAAAGGACCCAGAAGTATTTCAGTGGCTGCCATCCTAAGAACTATTTTGGATTCTCTAACGGGTGAAAGGGAAGGAAAGGAGTTTCAGTGCTTCCTAACTTATCTCCTTTAGCATAGGAAAGATCTGACCATCCTTTAAGAAAGGAAAAGGAGAACCTCGTGGTTGCACCTGGCGATGCCCACGTAAATACAAAACACAGATCAGTTGTTTTATTCTCTCCACATGATCCAGAACTGATGTGAATCCTCACTTGTTCCTCTGATTTCTTCTCCGTCACATCTGGCCAGTCAGGAGTCGCAAAACAAAAACAGAACCACACATATACGAAGTCAGTCTGGTTTGGTTTGCAGCACTAACAACAATCCAGTTATGGTTTCCCTCTATTACCCTCGACTGTTCCTCCTTCTCTTGTTGGTGGTCCTTCAGTTCACATATGTCTTTGGTCACCTGCTGTTTAGCTTGATAAACCATGGAGTCAGACTGAGCAGAGACTGGACAGTCTGTTACACACATGAAGGATTCTGTTTTTATGATTTAAGAGACAAGTAGCTCATGAGGCCAATTTACCATGAATGTGTATTTCTTCACCAGTGACAGATGATGGGAAGAGCCTCTGCAAGAGAACGCTGAGGGGGCGTTATCCACAGAATTCTGGGAAAATACCATCTGCTAACAGAGTGGTGTTGTAAGTTGGCATAAGTTTGCGGTACAACATGTACTGGTACACATGGATCATTGACTGATGGATCCAGGAACCTTACAATTTTTCACTGATTTCCAAGGAAATAATGAATGGATCTAGATGGAAAAAACTGACATATTTAAGGAACCGATGAATTTCAATGTGTGCAATTTGCGTGACTGAATTTAAGGGGTTTGTTTGGTCTTATATGTGCAGGTTTCTGCTCTACTACACAGTCCTATTTAAGTTATAAAGATATTTTGGGGGCATTTCACCTTTATTTAAAGGACATTACAAGCTTGAAACAGGGAAAAGACACGAAGCAAAGGACACAAGTTGGAACCGAACCTGGAGCCAATGCAGGAGTCCTCATGTCCCCGCATGTGGGGCACCTGTGCTACTGAACAGGTGAGCTTGATGACTCAGCTTTAAATAATTTAAAGGTTTACTTTAACTGTTCAAGGGTAAACAAGCCTTTTGGAGCACTGTGCATTCGACAATACTGAGTGCGGCCTCAAAAATGTCCTCATATTGTAGTGCTAACATTACCATTTCAAACTGCTTTTTTAAACACAATACCATTAAGAAGAATGATAGAGAAATACCATTTTCTCTCATTCAATCTAAAAAATACGAACCAATCCAAAATGTATCCATGTGATTTTAAATATAGTAAACAAGATTTTTTGCTAAAATTGAAAGAGATGGTCAGTAGGAATCCCCTCAATCATGTTATAAAACATGTTTAGAAAGAAATACGTGGCCGATTGGAGAAAACTGCACCAGGAAAAAAACAACACACTGAAACACTCAAAATGAAGGAGCGATCATCTTCAGTTTTTTCCCTGAGACAAACCGACCGCTTATGTGTGCATGAAACCGCTCTCTGACGGCTTTGTTTGGGCTCATTGGGATAAGATGCATGTCATTAACTTTTGAGGTTGAGGGTTTGAAATCTTCCTCAGGACCTGTTTGATTCATGATCCTCTTCTTGGGCATTTTCGCCCCAAAGCCTCGACTGTACTTTAGTGAATAATGCAGTAAAAAACAAAATCATGCAGCGAGCTTTAAAAAATGTGACATCAAGCTTTAGTGTAGTGAGCCGGAGTTGGCTGCTGCCGAGCTTCTCACACCACATAACCGCTGCCATCCTTTCCCTCTCTTCTTCTTTCCTCCCTCGCTCTTTCTCCTGCCATCCCTCGGGCTGCCCCTTCCAACTGCCAATCTCATTGTCTCTGCTTTTACTCCTTCAAACTTCCTCTCCATCTCTTCCTGCCATTGTGTCTCATCGTCTGCGACACATTTACTCCTCTTTTCCTTCCTATAATTCTATCATCTGTTTTTTACCTTTGTACTTCTCCTCACCGATCCCTGTATTTTGAGCTGAAAGGCTGTGTGCTTTTAATTAGCATCATTCTGTAGAGCAGGACCGAGCCAGTGACCGGAGCAACAACTTCACGCTTCACTGCTCACACACTCAAACACACAAACTTGCAGACACACTAACACACACACACACACACACACACACACACACACACACACAAAGAGGCAAGAAGCCACACATTAGTATCATGCTGTCACACAGAATTTGCTCTCCGCTCATCACGTCTCCCTCACACGTTCGTATAATAAAGACATTCAACTTCAGAATCATTTTAATGATGAACAATAACAAAGGACCAGTTTTACATATATGGTGCCATTGTTCAGTGTCTACACCAATAACAAGGATACAATGTTGACAGCTTCCTCCAGACCTCTCCATTCACAGATATCAGCACAGTCAAGATGGTATCGATTGAACTTTGCCTTGGAGAGTAAATCCGCTAATTTCAATGAGTCGAATGAAAATGGTGTCAGATTGTTCTGGAACAGTTTTGGCCTTCGTGTTCCATCTTCAATTCCCTCAGAGTTCCTCCCTCTCATCCGTCCTCTTCTTCTCTCTTCTTTATCACGTATTTTTCTCTCCTCTTCTCCGTGTCCCTCCTCCTCCTTCACTTCTTCCCCTCTCTCCTGCCATCACAGCGATGGGCAGATTAGAGAATAATTGGTGGAAAGTTTGGACTTCTCTTCACACTGGGCCTCATCATTTTAAATGCTCTGATATCTAATGGCACATTAATGGGTCACGCTACGAAGCTCTGTGTGTGTGCCCTGGCATCTGCCTGTGTGTAGCAGCTTTGTACTAGTGTAGGTGTCTGTGGGCCTAATTTTGTGTTTTTTGTAAGTCAGTGATGAAGCATGTCCTTGTGTGTGTGTGTGTGTGATTGTGTGCGTAAGTGTGTGTGGTTTCATGGATCCTTTAGCCAGACAGATCTTTGGCTAAGCTCGATTGTGGCCCCTGCAAAGCTATTATCTGGCTATACACTGTGTACACACTTCCTCTGTGTGTGTGTGTGTGTGTGTGTGTGTGTGTGTGTGTGTGTGTATATGTTTCCGAGAGAAATAAGAAAAAAGAAAGCCAACATTTAAAGGGGACTATCACAACATCCCCATGCTGTTTTGAACACACACACACACACATAACTATGCCGTACTGACAATGGACCACATGTGAAGCATTTCTGGGTAAAATGGGGAAATTCCTGAACAGAACATCCATTATTTTACATCATCCAGCTTCTCAAACGTTGGTCCTCATAAGTTCTCATTCTGGACCAACTGGACTTATTCTTCTCTTAACTTTAACCCAATTTCTTTTGTCCATTTCAACACTCTTGGCCTACAGAAATCCTTGTTTAGGTCCAACTCCAACTGTAGCTCTGAAGGTAGCAAATATTGTTGCTGTACTCCTTTATGCTTTTATTGGATTAATGGATTTTTCATTTCGAAATTATCTCTGTCCAAATGGCCGTATACTCTCCATCCAAGTAAACGCACCTGAAAATACATATCTTGTGAAAACACATGTACGCTGGTCATGCACGTGTCAGATTAATTGGTTGTAGTTTCTGCTAATACACATATGAGTAGCAGCAGTGATGAAAAAGAAGAGAAGTCAAAGCTACACTATGTCTAATCACCTACCCAACGCATGGGGACGATCATTTATAGTTTTGCGTAGCTGTGTGTGAGTCACGCTGCAACAATAACACTGTATTAACGCAACCACAGAGTTTTCGTTCTGAAACGTGGACAGCAACATTTCCAAACTTCTTCATTTTAGAGGCTTTAAAACTTTGAAACTTTAACTTTAAAACGAGTAAGAAGTTCAGATGGATGAGATGCTTGTTCTGTGACCTTTTATTACAGCTCCAAAGTGCAACATTAATTGGAAATGAGGACATTATTTTTTAGAGAAAGTATCTCAGAATAGTTCCCCACTAACAAAGCCTTCTACAGACTTCAACCTTCATTCTCATCTAACTCTGCTTTTGATGTTTCTCCTGTATTTCAGGCCTCCCTGTCTGTCCGTAGTCATAATGTTTAGCCTTTATTCCAGTAGACTAATTTAAAACTTCTGCTTCTGCTAGGGCAATTGTCGTAAGAAGTTGCTCTGATCATTTTTACTGAATGGACTCCTTGCATTATGATGACAGGTCAAAAAAGTCCTCAGCTCTGAGTAAAACAACGCGCAGCACTTTTCACAACAACACACAAACACGCACACACCCACATGTTTCTGAATGGGCAGTTAAATAATGCCACATGTTGCTCCAGTGCCTTTGTTTCACTGCAAGGATATTTTTTTTTTCTCTCGCTGCTTCCCCTGTTTGGTTTGATTGATGGTCTAATTTACTAGAATACCACACTGACACACACACACACACACGCACACACACACACCCACACCCACACACACACACACACACTCACACAGACACCACCACCACCACCATCAAACCGACAGCCTGGTGGTGTTTTAGAAGGGTTACTTTGCCCAGGCAGATCCAAATACCTGTAGACAGTCTCAGAGAGTGATACCCTTATAGTTTGTCTCACTCTTTAATAAATGGTGAAAGTAAACCTACCATAATCATCTTTTACAGTGTGGTATGAGTTAAAACGGTGTACAGAGAAAGATCCTTTCAATTCATCCTTGCTGAGTAGTCCCTTGATCTTAAGATATAAAATAAGATAATCCTTTATAAGTCCCTCAATGGGGAAATCTTGCTGTGGGCCACAGTTCCTTCACTGCTGGGAAGAAACATTTCTGTGCCATTTAAAGTGAAACTTTGAGCATGGCATTAATCATCTGTTCTAATTGTGTTGTGGTAGCAGCTGCAGTCTCAATCTGACAACCTTGATAGACTAGAAGGTCGGAGAGTGAACAACTCCACCAAAGGCGCACCAAAATAAACACACTCATAGACATCAGTCCTCTGTTTGTTTGTTTTTATTAAGATCCATCATTAATTCTAAAACGTACCCAAAAATGTCCTACCTCACAATATTAGAGACAGTGATACAAACAGATTCTGGATCTACCCCTTTGTCCAATTCATGCCCCAAAATTATTTCTTCACCTGTGTCCCATCCTACCAAGGAAACAAACAAACATACCAACAAACAGTCTCAGAGATGGAAACACAACTTTTGGGGAAATAGTAAAACCAAAATCACTTGCATCACTTGAGACCACTTCTGTGTGATTCCTTCTGAACCGACCCGAGCATGTCTCTCTTGTCCGTCTCCTCGAAGGCACATTTCCAGACCTGGAAATGTTTAAGGAAGCAACGCAATACCCTTCTACAGAGCTATTTATCATCTGCTGCATTTGCTGCTCCAGGACACATTTACAGTACACACACACCATGTGTGTATTGGCTGGGCAGACATATGTTTGTGTGATGTAGGGTTCAGTAATAATAACTCATTAAACTCTAACCTCTGTGATTAAACTACTGATTGAGCAGCAGCACATCTGCACAACTGACCCTCGGCGTGTGTGTGTGTGTGTGTGTGTGTGTGTGTGTGTGTGTGTGTTGTTCCACCGCTCCAAGCTGTTTACTGACATGCACAGCAACATTTATCTACAGACAGGAAACATGTCTGTATGGGTGTGTGTGTGTGTGTGTGTGTGTGTGTGTGTGTGTGTGTGTGTGTGTGTGTGTGTGTGTGAGTGTGTCTCTCTGTGTGTGTGATGACCAGTTTAAAACATGAATGGTGAGACAAATCAGGGACTAAACTATTTTTGATTACTTTTGTTTTGTGTGTGTTGTATATTTGTCAATGTTTTTACAATTGCATAAGTGAAATATGCTCAGTGAGTGATTGAGAGCCTAAGGGCGATATAATGGAGACAAAGACACACAATATGTATATGCACAAGTTTTATTGCCCTTCTATCTTAGTGAGGACACTCATTGGAATAATGCATTCCCTAGACCCTTATCGCAGCAATTTGGGAAGTAAAGTTAAAGTACAAGTACACACACACACACACACACACACACACACACACACACACAGAGGATTCTTGATAACTACATATACAACCCTTTGTATGACAGGAAAATAACAGAGCTGAATAAACAAAAGTGTTTGTCTGTGTCTGTGTGTGTTTCTGTGTGTGTTTCTGTGTGGGTGTTTGACCAAAACAGCAAAAAAAGACGTGTGTGGGTGTGTTATACTGACCTCACTCTTTCCTTAAAGCGATTTTGAAACGAATTTTTTTTTTTAAATGGAAGCTGTACCATCTACCACAGCCTGTAATTATGTATGTGACAAATATAAATACAATGAGTATTACAATATTTGATCTTCCATGGCGCTCAATTAAACCAGCAGAGTTCAATTAGAGCAGAATCCATTTATATAAATCGTTGTCGTCCTCACTTAATGTGGACTGAAAGCTAATTATTTACACAAAGCTTTGTAAACTTAAATGCTCAGTGAGGAACCCTCACATTAAAATCATATGCGTGTGTGTAACTGTGTGTGTGTGTGTTCGGTGCAGAGGTTAACCTCTTCCTTTTCCTTCCTAACAAGGCACGGTCAGAGGTCACGATACAAATGGAGGCAGAGGAGGAAAGAGGGATGAAAGGATAAATTGTAAAAGGAGGCAGGGAAGGAGACTGGAGACTGATTGGAGGCCAGATGTCTAATAAGGCCTATAAATAACCAGGTGACAGCTGACATAGAACCAGTTCCAACACAAATAGTCTTATAACAGAAGATTTCACAACTTCTCTCTTCTTTATACTGTCCACTTTTATTTGTTTTATTAAACAGACGATTTCACACACGGCGCTTCATCAAAACACGTTTTATTTTCTCATGTGTGAAAAGGAGAATTAATGTTAGCATCGAGGGCTTTGGTAATTTCCCCCTCAGGATATTTCCGAGTAACTTCTTGTGCAACATGATTGAGAATAAAAGTCCCCAAAGCCCAGATTTATACAAAAGGAATCTGATTTAATGGGCAGTTTGCCCGTTTTGTAGTAAGAGAAAAGAAGTTTGCATGAAGAGTTGTCGACACCATGAACTGACTAGACCTCATACCTCCAACAAGACCCAGCAGCCTCCCATGAAACCACATTCAAATCCACTAGAGCTCAGGGATAGCTGGGGAGCCCCGTCGTTTCTGACCCAGCCCTTTGCTGCCAGTCTTCCCTCTCTCTCCTCATTCCACACTTAGATTCCGTCCTGATAATGAAGTCACATGCGTCAAAGTATCTAAGAATCACTAAATCTTTTAATGAAACCAGCTCGACATGATTCCCTTAAGTAATAGGTGCAATTGTAATAAACTATAATGTTAAATAATAATTCCTATCTTTGTTAAAAAGCTGATTTAATGGAACCTGTTTTGGTTGTGTACCATTCTTCACAAAAACCAAACAGCAGAAATATCGACTCTTTCCATCCAACCAGCAAGCCAACCAACCGACAAACCAACCAACCAACCAACCAACCAACCAACCAACCAACCAACCAACCTACCAACCAAATAACCAACCAACTAACCAGCTAGCCATCCGGCCAGCTAACAAACCAGCCAGCCAGCCAGCCAACCAACCAGCCAACCAACCAGCCAGCCAGCCGGCCAGCTAACAAACCAGCCAGCCAACCAATCAACCAACCAGCCAACCAGCCAGCCAGCCAACCAACCAGCCAACCAACCAACCAGCCAGCAAGCCAGCCAGCCAAGAAACTGACCTACCAGCTGTCCGACTAACCAACAACAAACATAACCTCCTTAGTGTGTGAGAAGTTTCCTAATATATCAGAGCTTAAGAGGAAACTGTGAGACAAGGGAACTGTGAACTAACTAGACTCTTCATTCACCATTTTAAAAACAAACAATAGCACTTCAACATTTTGCTCTTAGACACACAAACCTCCCTCACACAGTAGCTCGGTGTATGAACAGGGAAAGTGCTGACTTTACAGTGGAGCGGTTCACAAGTTCAGAGTGGGAAATCTTTCATCCCTCTATCCCGTCCTGCTCTTTCACTCCATGTCTCCTTCTACTTTCTCTCGTCGTTCCCTCCATCCATCTCTCCACTTCCCTCTCTGTCTGTCACACATTCTTGTCCATCAGATAGCTGCGGTGTTATCGGTGTGGAGGTGCTGAGTACTGAGCTGCTCCACAGCTCCACCGTAACAACAACACATTCCTGCTCGCCGCCCGGGTCTCTGAATCTGTGGGTAACACAGTGTGTGTGTGTGTGTGTGTTGGTGTGTGTACATGTGTGTGTATTAGTTTAAGATATGAAAGTGAAGTTAACAGATGTTTTTTAGCCTATGTGAGTGTGTCACTGGGAAAGAGAAAGACGGGCTCTGTTTTTGCGACGTGCTGGTGTGTGTGTTTTTAGAGATATGAAAGGGATGCAAAAATAAATTGGTGTGTGTGTGTATGGCATGGACACATTCCTCTTCGCCACCTCCAATTCCGGCTGACTCTGCTCTGAAGGCCAATCAAAACAGACGTAAAACGCCGCTGGATATAGAAACTGTGCCAGGCAAAGAACGTGTGTGTTCTGTTTTAACTTAACTAAAATTAGATGAATATATATATTATTAAATCACTGCCAAAGTGTTTAGTTTGGTTTTAATATCAATCTGATATCATTGGAAAAATCATTGGATCTTAATCTAATAAAGATAATAGCATATGGAAAAACTGATGAAGGGGGACGTTGCACATTGTACACACATGATTTCATTTTAAAATTTGAAACCAGTATCAAAATTATATCGAATTAGAACATTGGTTTTGGTGCAGAAGAGACTCTGATGAAACTGGACACTTGTTAAATGATTTGACACAAACCTGAGCTGACTTTACCCCGTTTAACTGCCAGCATGGATCACTGGCTAATTTACATCATGTTACCTGATCCACCAGGGGAATACCATCACAGGTGTGTGTGTGTGTGTGCACGTGTGTGTGTGTGTGTATTGGTGTGTGTTACAGGATCCATGGTAATGCTTTTAGCCTGTCAGCGTCTCATTTCCACCCCCAGTTCTCTGCCCGTGATGCTATCTGCTCCATTTATGAAGATATGATTACAAACATGAAGCTTTTTCAGCCCGGCATGAAACGTGCATACCTGAATGCTTGTACATACACGTGGGTAAGGATGTGTGTGTGTTTATTGCATGTAACCATCAGTATTTAGACTTTGTGTTTCCATTGTTATTGTTGGCAGTGGCTTTGTGGTCCATAATAAGTGACATGCAAACAAAAATAGGATGTGATTAGATAAAAAGGCTGAAACGATAGAGAATGACTTCAAGAGACTGAGGAAGTCTTTGTCAACACCATGTTTTGAGGATGTTTACTTACGTTTTCATTGATGTTTATCTGGATTACACAAAAACCCTTTATACATATTTTATCAGAACTTGGTGGAAGGGTGGGGTTTGGACTAAGGATGAACCCATTAGGTTTTGGAGTTGATTCAACAAAACGTTTCCTGGTTTGGCCGAAGTCTCTCTGTGAGGAGTTTGCATGTTCTCCCTGTGAGGACATGGGTTTACTTCAGGTACTCCAGCTTCCTCCCAAAGTCCAAAGACATGCAGATTGAAGTTAGGTGAATTGGAGAATTGACTGTACGTGTGAATGTGGGCGTGACTGGTTGTTTTTCTCTTTACGTTGGGACCTGTCTAGTGAGTCCCCCGCTGTCTGCTGGGATTGGCTCCCCAGCAAACTAAAAACAAGAAGCGGATTAGATTATGGATGAAAGGATGGACCTTTAAGGGAACTGATATCTATGAGTGTGATTGAATTTAAGGGCACTGTTGGGCCTTGGTAAAAGGTATGTGCCCTACTGAGTGCCGTTTTGTGATTATGTGTAAGGCTAAATCTAATGCAATACAACTGAGCTCCCGAATTTTAGTGATGTCCTCAGGGACCAGGATAATTTGATTTTATTTTATTACTTTTGAGTTTATGTATATGTAGATGTATATATTCATACAGCTGGTGATGTTTGCTTTCTTATGTTAAAACTTAACAACTCAAGTTATCTAGTATTTTATGGATTAAATCATATTGTCCCGACTATAAACACAGTGCTGACTGCATATTAAACGAAGCAGCTCAGATAACAGAGACACATAAGCCTGGAGAGAAGAAGAAAGAATAATGTAACAGGAGGAAATAAAAACGCTGAGGTTTACACAGGGAACAGGGTTGTGTTGTGATTGACATAAGGAAAATAACGGGGGGGGGGGGGGAACTCAAGGGCTGCCCTCTGGTCAGAGGAGAGAGTGAAAACAGAGAGTTATCAGTTTGAATCCCACCGCTGACTGCCAAACCTCAACCAGAAACAGTCGGGTGAGGGACGGAGATCCAGGAGAGGGAAATGAAGAAATGTATGACCCTTGTTCGTCTCTGACCACCCCCAGTAACCCCTGCAGGATATTATGAGGCAGTTCCAGGGTCTGTTTCTGCTGCAGCAGACATTTATTAGGCGGAATCACACCAAATATGAACATCCCAGATTCCTGCACGTGTCGGCTGATCTCGATGTAAAATGGTCCCTGAATTAGTCAAACAACAAACTTAACATGCCCACACATAGATAACAGTTGAGTCATAAGGCAAGAAGCTCCTCCGTGTGTGAGGAGCAAATTAGTCTCTTGGTCTCAGGACACGTCGACATGATGAATGATCAAGATCCTGTCCAGGGACTCAGATGAGACAGAGGTTTGTCACAGATAAGATTTATAAACTCAAAGTGATTCCTGTGAGGTTTGCCTTCAAATATATTCTTCAGAGACATCTACTGATTTCACACTTTAACCTGTTGAAGTGTGAGAACAGAAAACAATAAAGAAAGATGACATTCTGTTGGAATATTTCATTATTGTACCTTAACTATAAAAATATGCTATTTCTCAGCATATGTCACATACGTCTTTAAAGAAAAGGAATTCCGAGATCTGTTCCTCTGTCTAGATCCATGACAAAATTCAACGTGTTTTTGCTTGACCTATGTCACCTCCTTCAACAAAGTTTTTTGGAAATCCATTTTGCCATAATCCTGCTGACAAACAAACTAAAACCCCACCACTGGACAGGGGTTGAAAACATAACCTCCTTGGCAGAGGTAATGAATTAAATTACCAACACTAGACATAAACGCATGCCTTTCACTGGAGACACCAATTGGTGCAGCTTCTGCTAAAAAAGCACAAATCAAATCACATAGGGTTTACATTATATCGGGCTTATCAGTCCGTCTAAACCTTCAGCTCCGTCTCAGTTTCTCTTTTCAAAATACGAGCCAGACTGAGCTTTGATGAAACAAGTGTAGCTGCACTGTAATTTCCACCGTTTTTAACTCCAGTGAGTCCGGGACACTGAAGCCATAACATCAAAGTCCCCGGCCCGCTGGTAACAAGCAACACCAACTCACCCAGAGTCAAGCTCCCGCTAACACACACACACACACACACACACACACACACACACACACACACACACACACACACACGAGTGAACATGCTCGGCTCCATGCTGCTAGCTTATCTCTGATCAGCCATCTCCCTTCCTGCGGTTTGGATCCGATGAAGCTTCAAAAGTTGTGTGTGTTTGTGCACTGTATGTATGTGTGCGTGTGTGTATGTGGATGTAATGGAAAGCACCTGCACTCATTGAGGCAGGGAAATATTTAGTGTTAAACAATGAGGAGACGTGGATGTATGAGTGAACGGGTGGATGGAGAGATTGAGAAAAGGATGGGCAGATGGATGGATGGATGAAAATATGTTGAAGCTTTCGAAGTAAACTTTACTTGATAGAGAGACAGATTTATAAAAAAAGAAGGAAAAAAAGGGACAGAGCGTCCAAATGTTGGGGGGGAGACGGCTTCCTGAGGATAAAACAGGGGGATGAATGGGATTGAACGCCAGCGGTGGAAAGACTAAGGTGGGATTGGAAGCGTGGAGGGAGGGATGGAAAAAGTGAAGAGGAGGGGATAAAGAAGATTGAATGAGGGGTAGCAGAGATCGTATGAAGCAGAAATGAAGCTGAAAGTACAGAAGCATCAGGAAAGAATAAAGAAAAGAGGCTTCTGAGGGGTTAGTTCACACACACACACACACACACACTGAGCGATAGATGAGGGGGATGGATGGGAGGATTGAAGGATGGATGGAAGGATGAGAAGGATAGAGCCCAAGTTGAGAAAATAAATGAGAGACAATTGAGGCAGCAGGTGAGGCAGATCTCAGAGAAGACCTCACAACAGGAGATTTAAGGGATTTGAAGCAGTTTGAGAGCGTTTGGATATGGCAACACTCCTCCATCATAATTTGTTGTTCCTCTTTAAGGGATTTAGTTTCATTTTACAGTGGATACAGACAAGCAATAAGGAGGAGAGAGAAAGTCTTGTGCCAAGGGTCAAACCCGCAGTCTTGTAAATATGTGGGAAGTGCCTCAATAGACACTTAATTGTGCACAGTTGTTGGGGTGAATAAACAGGGACGGTTCACACTGGAGGATTTACAGGATCTGCAGGCGTCGTCTTTACTTTTTTTTATTGCTAGAATGAGCTACAGTTGTATTTTTTAGTGGTTTGCAGCACAAAGAAGTTTTTACAGATTCTCAAAACAGAAAACAGCAGAATGAGAAGATGAGTGAGTTTATGAGGAAAGTAGAACAGAAGCAATCAAAGGGGAGATGTACAGAAAACTCTCAAACATTTCCAGACTGAACGTGGGCACATGAGTGACAGTGAGGGCAGAATCCATAGTAACATCAAAATAAGAGTCGTTAAATAAATTGGTTACAGTGGTAAAAAGTACAGTCAAAACAATAGAAATCAGTAGAAGATTAAATTAATATGCTATATCAATGTGTGGCAATAGATGATGCCACCGGGGTCTCCCACACACAGCCAGAGACAGAACTGTTGATTTTCACAAAAACTTTATTACTTCAAAAATAAACTCACAGAGTGTCAACTTAAAGTCCCATCAGTTTCTGCTGCTATCCAGCTTTTCAGCTCAGCTCAGCTCAGTGTCTCTCCTTCATGCGTTTCATTGATTCGTCTCTTCATGTCTCTTCATGTCTCTTCATGTCTCTTCATGGCTCTTCCACGTGTCTCTCTGTGGCTCAGCTTCTGCCTTTTGAATCCAGGATCCACATCTATCGATCCATCTATCTGTCTTACTATCCATCCATCCATATATCCACCCCCCCACAATGTGTCACACAAGAAAAATTAATGTTGATCCCATAGATTTAATATATGAAAGTCAGACTCTAAGTCCATTTCCATAAACGTGTCCCTTCGAGGTTTTAAATAAATACTTGATGATGATATTTGCAAGTTTGTATTTTCCCAAAAAAAAGTTCTGACGAAACATTGAACTCTTGCTGCTCATGTTTAATGACGTATTCAGTGTAAACCTCTCTCCTACTTTATCATATGATTACATACACAGGCTAGATGAGCTGTTAGAAGTGAGGCAGCTGTTTCTGAAGCAGCCAGGAAATATCTATTCAAACTCTCTGCATACAAGCAGAAAATACTTTTTATTCGGTCTGAAACCTTTTTTTTTTTTGGGGGGGGGGGGGGGAGATTTAATCTCTATTTGAATATATATATATTTCTTCTGAAGTATATTTCTTGTGGCCTTTTTGTGTCTTTACTTGATAGTAGAAATCTTTTTTGGGTAAATTTGCAACTATGAAATTATTATTTATCTATAATATCTATACAAAATAGCTGTGAGTGGAATGACTGGACTTTTATCTGCTCCTTATCTTATGAATAATGTTGGACAGGTTGAATCAGTCTCCCACACACACCGAACACAAACACACAGACACACACACACACACAGACACACACACACACACTCTTGGATTCCTCCCTTCTTACAGTAATGAGGGGTCACAGGAAGGAAGGACTTGTCTTTATTGACGGATGTTGATGGTCTCATCTCTGAATCTCGCTTCCAGAAAGTGATCAGTTCAATGATTCATGCACGACTGGGAAAACTCCACGGAAATCTTCACTGCCAAAACTCTCTATCGAGTGTTTGCTGGAGTTTATACCTGCATTAATAAGAAGTTCTGCAGAGAGCTGGGAACACTGTAGAATCTATCAGAACGTGCGTGTTAAAAGATAAGCACCGAACGTCAACAATCGTGATTAATGAACGTACGTGTAAAACATCCTCGTGTTCCCGGAATGAACATTTTTTTTTCTCAATGTGCAAGTTATTAAGAAACTAAAGCTGCGTAATAGCGGCCTCTTCTTCTCGTGCCAGAACGAGATGACTGATACCATTAAACATCAATAGAAGTCGGTGAGTCACACGATCCAATTAATGGAAGTGATGAAATGCATGCACATCCACGCAGTGTTTTCCTGAGGGTTGTTGGGATGTTGGTTTTAGAACAGGAGAGTGAAAGACAGATGGAGAGGAGCGAGTGTGAAAGGGGCAGAGGGCAGAGACGTTATCCAAGAGGCCAGTGGGAAAAAACGAAATGAGGAGAATTCATTTGACAGTGCGGGATGAAAAAATGGCTTATTAGATTTCACTGAACTTTGCTTTTAAAAGCCAGGAGTTTGGGATGAAATTATATGTTGCGGACCACTGTTAGCAGAAAATTCTGCCTGGAGAAGCAAAAAGCAAAGCCATTTGTCTCAACTGTGGAGCGATGGGCTTTTCATTCTGAGCAGGAGCCCATGTAATTTACTGCTTTTCCAAGCACAATGTAAACTAAATTACGGGTTGTAATACAATGCATGGCTTGCATTGATAGCAAGGCCATTTGGCTGCAGGGGAAAGAGTCAGAGGGTTTGCCCGTGCCCATGTGCAAACACACAAGTCACTGTCACACACACACACACACACACACACACGTCATTGTCAAGTTTAAAATCACAGTTAACTTTTCTGTGAACGTCTATCAGGTTCAGTAATAATCTGTGGATTAGTTGACCGAGGTGAGCAGAGAGCGCCAACGTCTTTGACGCCTTCAACCAAACATTTGTTAGAATTATTTAAGCTTAGGTCAAAGACGAGGGAGGAAAAAAAAAATAGTTTACCTTGCTTTGCCCGGGCCCTCGATTTCCTTTCCCAGGATATTAATGAGGAAATGACACACACTTGTAAAGAAAGAGAGAGAGAAGGAGCGGGAAGAGGGAGAAAAGGAAAGAGGGAGTGAGGGATGTAGGTTTCAGGGGGATGAGGGCTGGTGATTAATTCTGCTTTGAGTCGACTCCGCCGGGAATTCCATCAAAAGGACGGAGAAAAGGGGATTTTAATTGCTGTTCCCGCCATGTTTCCCAAAACGCTTACCTACCACCACCCTCCCAACCACCAGCGCCGCCGCCGCTACCACCGCCCTGCCCCCCCCTTTCCTCCTCCATCCTGGCGAGGGGGGGTCGCCCTGGA
The DNA here is from genome assembly GCF_949316205.1 of Platichthys flesus. NCBI lineage: Eukaryota > Metazoa > Chordata > Actinopteri > Pleuronectiformes > Pleuronectidae > Platichthys > Platichthys flesus. The sequence goes on along the minus strand of NC_084952.1, from coordinate 5,971,700 downwards.
ATCCGGCAGGCCTCCCACCGCACACACACACACACACACACACACACAGATCGAGAATTACTTTCAGATGTGGGGTGAGCAGAGGTACGTGTGTGTGTGTGTGTGTGTGTGCTTTAAATGCCACTTCACCACTTCACCCTCAGTTCCACATTTTTATATTTAAGCGCGTGTTTATCTTGCTGTCACATGTTTCTGTGCTGGAATCCCACCTGTATTCAGTTACAGCGGTAGTCTCGGGATCCTGCTAGAACACAACGATCAGCCCCACTCAGTGTGTTGATAACCTAACACAAAGCAGTGACCTCTGCGTGGCCGTCAGGTTCGTCTGCGCAGACGACGCTGCCACTCAAGTGAGTCGCCGCCACATCTGGTGGACGTGTTTCATCCTGGTGTCGCGGCCACTGCCGGAGTGGAGCCGGGAGACCCATCAGAGGGGGGTGAGGGGAGCTCTGCAGCCCCCCAATAAAAATGAAGAACAGTTTCATTTCAGTATTATTTCACATTCCACTTAGCTTAATCAGAGAATACTTACTCTTGCCACACAGCTATACACTGAAGGCCTATTCTGTTCAGGAACCCAGACCCCAAAGAGCTACTTAATTTATAATTTACAGACTGTAGCCAATCCTAGGCGTTGCTTCTAGGGCTCTTAAAAAGGGTCCTTCACAGATTTTCATCATGGGTACTATCTGTACAACTAATAGAACTAATATATGAAGAAAAAATAAACTGATGACGTCACTGATCGATGTCCCCTGGGATCGAAAACCATAAGTTTACCCAAGACACCCTGTGTTATAACCTTAAGGTCATGTACCAGGCAGAGGAAGTCTGACAAGGTGGGGAATGGTCCTGTGATGTAGGAAATAAAGGTTTTGTAGATTACTCCAATCAAGGAAGTTTTCATTTGAATTTGGTAATTGACACACTTCCAAGGTAGATTTTGAATTATAGACTAACAACAAAATAACGAAACCCACTGAGCAGAGAGATGTCAAATATTGTATCAAAACAATGGATGAGGAGGAGATGAAGAAGCGCTTTTTCCATGACATATCGTGTTTTATCTTCTACATGAGCAGACATGCATATTTTCCATGAGACACTGCAGAGGGTGTTGTTCTTCTCATCCCATGACCACTCGCCACAAAACAGTTAATGGACCATGAAGTATACAGAAAGTTCTCAGACAGTTACCCACAGAATAAGAAAAATACTCAGCGACAGTAAAAAACTGTTTTTAACTCTGAGTTTTAAAGTAAGAGGAAACTGGTTTAAGCTTTATCAGTAAATGCAGTTGAGAATCTCTGGTCTTTATAATTGGTTGTGCAATGGAGTAAATTTCTCAAACATACTGAGCCGGAGACTTTAACCTTTACATTCCAGGGAATTAACTGTTGGTCAGAAACAGAATGATTTCTAATGACTGTGTGGTTTCAGGTTTAGTGTCAAGTGTCTTCATATCTTTATGGGAGGGACGACTCTTAATGTCCAACACTGGGACAGTCCAAACCTGCCGTACTGGATAATAAACATGGGCAATGCTCTGTTCGCATTCATTTAATTTCTGTAAAAGTTAAAGTTACGCTTTCCTTTTTATCCGGAGCTACCCTCATCCTCAGCTCCCTCCTCTACCTTTCCTTCAGATCGACCAGGATCAAAGCCAGGAGTTTACGAGAGGGCTCTTTGAGTAGAGATAAGATGGGGGTGTTTGATTTCCACCACAGCTAGAGGTCCCCCTGTCGTGTCATGGATAGATGACTTTAACAAACTTCCCTCAGATAGAACCACCAAGCAGCAGAAATGTAACCCCCCCCCTGTGGCATCATATGGCCTTGGTTAGCGATAAGAGCTATTTTAAATGTATTGGATCTTAAAGGGCCAATGTTGAGGGGGAAATGACACATAACTGGAGCTTGTTTGTGTTTTCCTTTTTTTTTTTTACATTAAAACTGCACATAGACACAACATATTCTAGTGATGATTAAAGATGATAAATCACACATGTGCTCAGGATTTAGGTTTCAGCAACACTGAAAGTTTAAAATGAGAATTCACTGTGAAGATGAAGATATAAATACCAGGAATATGAAAATATAGTTTTCTCACATTGTAAAACTCCACCAACACATGCATACATATTGAATACATGCTAATTTACACTTGGTGCCATTTTTGAGACAAATCTTTTTAAAGCTATTTAAGGACAATGCAGCAGGTCATTAGTTATTTCTGTATTTCCATACCCAAAAGTATCAGATAAACACAGGGGACATAAACGTGCTGAGTGGGTAATTCAATATGATTGACTGATAATGTGTAAATGAGTGTCAATAGAGGACCCAGCAGTGTGGTGTGTCTTTCAGTTTCCTGACAAAGTTAAAGAAATTCAGCGACACAAACAGCCGAGGACAGAGAGACGAGGCTGAAACCGTCAAAATATTCCAATCATGGAAAAGAATAAGATTTTCTTTTTCTTTTCACGTACCAGTAAAACGAGGAACCTTCTTTGATAAAGGAATTGTTTCACTGTTTTGATGATCGATGACACTTTCATGTCCGTCCTGTAGATTTGCACCCGCACCATTTAGCTTAGCTTAGCATGAATACTCCAGGAAGGCTCGGCACCCGGGCCGAGACACAATCCCAGAACCATCAATTATTCTTGTGTGTTTACCACATCACAAACTTCAGATGTTCTCCATGTTTCAGTCGCTGTGGGCTGGAATTTACATTTAAAAGTTTCATCAATCTTTGAATCTAACATGTGGCAAGAATTAGATTATCATATTTTTGAAAAGGTTGCGCTGCTCCTCAGGTCCTACTTATGCAGAACTGTCTTCACAGCTGAGGATTTACAGCCACTTCACAGCTGTATTTTAGAATCCTTGTGAGAAACTGTTGATCCATCACTTGTTTTATTTACATGTCATTTGAAGACCTTTGTTACTTTCAAATGTGTTTTCACCTTCTCACATTTAAAACATCTGCATCTCCATCTTAAAAAGTTACACTGACCTGTTTCATTCTTATTTTAATGGCAATTCCTGAGTGAATGTGTTGACATGAAGAGAAAATAAAAGGCGAGGACAGATTGCCTAAAGTAAAAAAAAATCCTTGCACACACCCGCACCAGTGTGGGGAGAAATATTGAAAACAGCATCTAAACAAAAACTCATTATTTCTTTGTTACATGCATGGCAAAACCCACCGGGTAGAAACATATTAGTTTTGCCTCGTGAATAATAGAAAGCGTATGTAGAAGAACCATGTGAGCGGAAGGAAAAAAAAAAACAGATTCATATTCTTGCAAATATTCTCCAGAGCGACGTGTGTTATCGCTGCGGCTGCGTGGGAGTGATAGCAGACATTTGTTTTCTCCTCCATAAAGAGCTGAGAGAGCGGCGCTTCTAAACTCAGCGTAGGACATAAAACGTGATCGACGGCGGAGCGATGCCGAGACACATTTAATTAAAAGCAGCCGCAGGAGATGAATGTGAGACATCGAGGGCCCAAGTGGGATGTAGAAACAGATCTGTGTGATCAGATCCCCAATGCTACATAGACAGCAGGATGGGAAGCTTTAACCCTTAGTTGCTCTGTAAAAAACACATGCAAATTGTAATGTTTTGGAGAGACACAACTTTTGTTTGTGTAAGAGCAACATGTGTTAAAGTCGGACTTTGTGTACAAGGCTGCAAAACTCTGGGTGGTCCCAAATCCTACCGAATGAAAGATGAGATGTCATTAGCCGAGATCCTTCGACGCATCACATCAGGAGTTCTCTTTCCCCTTTTTAACTTCCCCCTCCGTGTCAGACATGCTTCTAGTTAGTAGCCAACAAAAGTGTCAGATCATAATCAACACGACACCTGCTGGGACTACCCAGTAGCCCCTGGCTCATATGGGCCACGTTACTGGTCTCTCTAATTGGCTGCGTTTCCCTGCGAGAGCTCGGACACGTTAGCTGTGATTGGTGGAGCTCCAGCGTCGAAGCCTGCTGAGTTTGCGATTGAGAAACTGCAAATCTGTGAGGCCAAGTTCGGTGTGAGTGTCCTTACATCCCTGTATTCATACGTGGACATGTATATGTAGATGTGATCAAGTTACCTAGGGGGGGTGCACAGAAAGAAACCTTTATGTGTTGTTGTGGGAGAAAAAAGTTTTTATTTTTCCTCATGGAAACTGCAACGAGGTGGCATTAGGCAGAACAAAAAAAGCATATTCCTCGTATTGTGATAAATGAACTCCGAGCCACTTCCTTCAGGCTGTAGCCATAAGCTTGTGGGTTCATGAAATGCAAAATGTTGCTACATCATTTGTTTTCAGAATGATTTTGAGCCCCAGAATGAGGTCTGTGCGGCGCGCTCTGTAATTCAGCCGCTCTGCCAACCTCCTCAGTCAATCCCATGATCCTCAGGGACACATTCTCGTTTGCCCTCAAACAATACCAAGGCCCTTTCTTACATTACTTTACAACCAAATGGTGTCATGGCCACTCAGCAATGCCAAAGCACATTGCATGGGAAAATAGAATAAAAGAGTGCATCCATGTCTTAAAGTACAAACACACACACACAGACACAAAAACACACACACACACACACACACACACACAAATGCAAAATAAAAGTCAATAAATGTGTTTTAGAATGCTCAGGAGAACTGCATTTTAAGACTCTCTTCCTGCTTTCGCTCCTGGATACCCAGCACTTAGGATTTCAATTACTATCATTCTACTGTGTGTGTGTGTGTGTGTGTGTGTGTGGTGTGTGGTGTGTGTGTGTGTGTGTGTGTGTTGGAAGGGAGGTCGTTACATGCACTCCTGTATGTGCTCCCGTTCTTCCATCTGTGCATGTGCGCGGTATGTTCCTATACAGCACAATTAACAACCTCTGTTCTCTGGTAGCCGGCAGCCGAGGCGGAATGGTTTGAGTTAGGAGGAGAAAAAGCGTGAAAAGAAAGCTAAGAAAAGAGAGAAAGAAAGAAAGAAATACCCCCTGGTTCCTCCTGCGACAGCGTGTAGGCTGCAGCTCCAGCCTCACTTCCACTTCGGCCGACACACTGAGTTTAATACAACGTCTGTGGAAGAAATCACTCATCTACCTGAACTTTGCTTAACTTGCAGTAGTGTGACAGAGGAGGCACAGAAACCTATGTGGTTTTATTTGTTATGAACATATTATTCTAACATGACAATTAAACATAAACATACTGTATAATATGTGCTGCTCGAATGCAAGACAGGTAAAAGAGTGTTTTAAATCTGTAATGGTAAGAAATGTACCCAATAGTGAGGCAGGGGACTGGTTAATTGTTTTCTCAGCCAGTGACTAAGGTCCAGAATGAGTTAGATGAATAGATTATTAATGCGTTTCTATAAGAATAAAGATCAATCATGTTTTTTTACGGGTTCAGTCTTAACTCACATCCACATTCCTTCCGAGCGCTGCCTGCAAATCACAACCTCGACTGGAGTTTACAGCAGTGGGAGCTCGGTCAGCGCAGCACTGCACACGGAGTTTATCACACTTTCTATTAACTTTTACTGCTTACACACATGTAATGACGTTTAATTGAGTAGAATGTATAAAGTTTAAGACCAGGTTTTTTTCTGCCCCAGATTGTGTCCATTGTGGTCTGGTAGCAATGTCGGAAAAGGCGGAGAGAAAAAAAATACATGACTGGAACTAGACACACACACACACACACACACACACACGCACACACACATTGGTACAACATGAAGTCTTTAGTGAGGATCTTTATCACACTGATCAGAGGCAAAGGACTCACATGCAGATGCTGAAGCCAGATCAGGCTCAAAATCTTGGTCCTTGATTGAATCATCAATGAAGTCCTGGAACGCTGAACTCCAAGATGTTGAGACGAGCTGACGATTACCAAAAACAAAACAATGGAACATGTGGAATAAAAAAGCAAGTATAGCAGGGGCGTGATACTAGGAAATGAATGTATACATAAACGATTTGGTCAGTAAAACTAAAACTCACTAAAAGTAAAATAACAGCTATTCTTTTGTTGGGCTATTTATTTCTATGCTCTGTTTGTTGGATGGTTTATTTGTTAGCAGGATTTCGCAAAAACTTCTAAACCAATTTCTATGTAACTTAGTGGAAGCATCGGACCTGGGTCAGGGAAGAGCCAACCACATTTGACTGTGGATTCTGATTAAGAGGCGGATCCAGGATTAAATGTTTCTCTCTTTAACTGTGTTCTATGGCAAATAAATCATTCTATGTTATCAGACTAGATCCTCTTTACTTTCATATTAATACTAGAAGATCTACATGTGTAGGATGGTTCATCCTTGGCAAAGCTTTTCACATATATCATGAGCAGCTACGGTTAAAAAGCTATTTCATGAAATACAAGCTCTTGTATAGTGCTGCGGTTTGATTTAACTTAACAGAGCCTAGAATAAATAGTTGAGAATACCTCCTTGGCGTCCCAGTAATCTTGTAAAAGTGCAGGATGAACATGTAAGATAAAGACTCTGGTGCTGTCATTCCCATTTGTCAGAAGGTCCTTGAAATGAACCAATCAGGGATCAGAGGTGAGCCGACCTCTAATGTCTGCCTGTCAGTGGGTTGAGGGAGAAAGAAAGCAGTAATGTGGAGGTCTCATGATACAAGACTGTGTGTGTGTGGGCATGACAGAAACCTGTGAGAAAAGAGAATTACACAAGAGGAAACAAAGTCGCTGTTTTAGGTCAAAGAAAAGATGCATAAAGAGACGAGAGTCAAATGGAAACTGAGATAAAAGTTGAGTGATACATGGAGGAGGACCACTCTCTCTGTGAGCCTGGGATTGTGAGTTTAATCTCAATTAAATAATCAGGACACATGTAGTCTCTGACGATGGAGGAGCGCCATGCATTCTTATCTTTTATTGTCAGCAAGTTTAAATTGGTGAATAAAGCATTAACAAAATGTAATCATCTCACTTAAGACTAAACGTTTGCAGTTGTTTGAGATTTGATCCTGGAGGTTGTATTCCACATCGCTGTGTATCCACTCGTGGCCTGAGATCACCCGCCCACCGCTCCTCTTGCTTTATTTAAATGGGTCATGCACACATGTGGCTGGATTGTCAACATCAGTGTGAGGAAGTTAAATTACTTCTAAATTGGGTGTCGAGTGAACAATAATGTTTGGGAGCAGCTGAGGTATCTCTCGCCGTCTCTCCGGACCTTCATCTGCAGATGTTTGGGAGAAAATCAGCCTTTGTTTAAACAGTGAGGTAGAATAACTGGACAGTGTTGCACAGTGTTGCCTCCAGGCACGAAGGAGATGTCATGACAGTGAATCAGGCTTGTTAGGAATCCACTCTGTATCCTGACCAATGCCGGCAGGGAATATTTTGAAAGCGCTTGGTGACGGTCCAATCAAGGAGGTTCCAACACTGGAGATTTATTCAGCTGTTAAACTACAATGTACCTTTACATGCAATAAATAGATGAATAAATAGAAACTGTTTTGTGATATTTTATTTTTAGGGTTGTTATGTTAGTATTTCAGCGTTTGTATTCTGGGCTCAACCATAGACCATGTATAAAGAGAGATGACACATCTCCACTTCCTCCGTTATCCAGAAATGAAGCCAGAATATCTCTGATACAAACGCTGCCCTCTTGTGGTGATGACATCATTTGAAACCGGAGTCCACACATTAGCGGGCGGGGGATGAAGCTGCCATCTCAACCAATCGTGAGTTAGTCTCAACTGTCACAATGAATTGAATTATTGAAAAAATGAACACTCTTGATTACAACTTCCTAAAATGACAAAAGAAATCTTGGGGTAAAATGTATTTCTTGTAAATGTACTTATTGGTCAATACGGCAAGTACTGCAGCTGCTGAACCTGAATGACACTGATCAGTGTGCTGTGTGCAGTGTTTGCTTTGTGGCTGTGCAGAGATGATAAAACATGTACAAACTTTAATTTCAAAGTATTATTCATCACGTGATGCGAAGACCCCAACATGTTGTAGCCATGTTGCTGCCACACAGCGTTTCCCACTGAACAGCTTCACTGAAACAATCAACACGTTGACAACAACATTTGATGAGTGGGGAGCGTTGTCGTTTAAATCTTGTGTTGAGTCCTCCTGGTGGCTGGAGACCCCGAGGGAGCAGATTAATTCATCCTGAAGCTGATTGAAAACGAGAGGAGCAATTTGCTCCAATCAGACCTGCTGTTGTTACAGCAGCCTCCCGGGTTCGGCTGTGCCATTCACAATTATTCACCCCTTCCTCTCCTTCTATCTGTCTGTCTGCACCTTTCCTTTTCCTCCTCATGTCACTTCCCTCTCCTATCTCTCCCTCCCTCAGCCCATACATCACCTCTCACTCCCTGCTTTTCTGAATGTCTGGTGGACACACTAACGGCTACAGCAACATGTAAATCTCTCCTTGCTCCCTCGTTCCCTTCTCCTGTTTCACCTCTCCTCCCATGTCTTTCTTTTTTACTGTATTTGTTCATGTGTTTGTCAGTTTCTCTTCGTTTAACCTCAGCTCACACCATCGGTCTGTGATTCCTACAAACTCCAGCATCATTTAAACACACAGAGGATTGGTTTTCTCACTCGTTGGTGCCGTGTAGCTTAAGGCTATGAATGAAACCACCAAACCACATAATGACACAGAGGAATTTCAAATAAATAAATCAAATATTCAAATAAAGCCTTTACTATTAATTCACTTAAGGAGCTGACATGTATTTAGAGTTTGTGGACCCTATCTCTCTCTTCCCGTCGGTGTCTTTTCTCAACCTTTCTCTCTTTCACTCTCGCTGCCTCTTACCAAAAAAAGACTATTGCTGGAAACAGTGTTTTGTAGAACAGAAAAAAGCCGAAGCTATTTGTTTGTGTTCCCCTGCCCCGTCCCTCTCCTTAGATGATTTATTTGACTGCATTGCGGCGCTCGGCTCCAGTTTCAGGCGGTTTGGCCAACGTAAACCTTGTCACAACTCTGAATTCCTGACTAGGCTACAGCTTCCAGGCAGAGCTACAGTGGATCAGCGCTGGATAAATACACGAGATAAGCTGCGCCAGAGTCATGCATAGCACATGAGTCGGGCAGAGATCTCCCTGACCGCAGATGATAATGCACGGGGGGGGTTGCTCCATCTGACAGAGCAGCGGGATCAGTAGTTTGAAGAGGAGCCAGCGTCAGAGTCATAGTTTGATGTTATTCAATGTCTTATTCAGGTTTGCTTATATTCAGCATCTAAATCCTAAAACCAGACATGCACAGAGAAACATTGCCTGTGTTTTCGACCAAATTGTTCCCTCTGACATGATCCCCCATTATAATGAGTTCTTTAAGTAATTAGTGTTTAGATGGCATAATTAGCTAAATTAATTTGATTTTTAATAATTGACACATCCTGATATACAGAAGAAACCAAAGGGAATGAAACTTAAAGCCACAGACAGAAATAATGTAGGTCGCTTGCTTCTCGGGATTTGTTGACATAAAGAAAAATGTAAACGAATGCCAACTTTATTTCTCTCATGTCCAAATGTAGAAACAGACATTGTGTTTATATCATTTCTGCAGCAAGACTATGCTCCAGGCTACCCTAAAAATAGGACTTTTCGAAACAGAAACATCCATATTTAAAACGTTGGCCCACTTAAAAAAAGTTAGAATATTTAGTTAGAATTAGCAATAACCAGCTTCACCATTAGCAACTGGTCAGAGCAGAACAGATGACTGCAGAAAAGAGCCAGTGTCTTATATTCTTCCAATAAGGAGGTTATGTTTTCACCTCTGTTTATTGGTTTGTTTGTCTTTCAGCAGGATTATGCAATAACCACTGAATAGATTAACACAAAACTGGATGGAAGGAAGGGAAATGGACCAAGAAAGAACTAAATCAATTTGAGGGTGGATCTTTAAAATTGGAAGCATATTTCTTTTTATGATCTTCATATTTTCACCAATGGGAATTATTCATGGATCTTGGTGAAATAAAACCCAGGTATGTTTAGGGGACAGACATACTGAGTGTAAGTTGGATGTGTTTGTCCTTTGAGGAGGGATGTGCATGACTGAGTGCTAATGGTGCTAGTCATTGTTTGTTTATCAGCAAATTCACACAAATGTACTTGACCTAATTTTTGTGCAGATACAGTTGAAGCTGCAGATCAAGATCACTTCCTTAACATTGTAAAATCTGACATATTCATGGTGTTGAGATCTTTGAACACTTTTGCTCAGATCCAGATAATAACCCAGATTTGGTTCAGGGAAATGTTTTGCCACCCTCAGAGGTATGGACTCCCCTTCCACTTTCAGACATGCCACAGTTTAAAATAAAATGTTGATAAAAGCTTCTATTTCGAAGCTGCTCTTACATTTCACAATTCAGGAGTCTGGTCCAATGTGTCAGGAGTCAGACTAAACATGTGACGTTGGGACCTAAAGAACACAAAAATGAAATAAAAAGACTTGGGTGTGGAGGTGAAAAGAAAGAAATGTGCTTAACAACTCCTCATCTCTGCTTGAGTGGAGCTGCTGGAGGCTACATTAGCTGCAACTAACAAAACACATCTGAATCTCAGAATTTACGATTGGCAGTTGGGTTTTATTAGGGCTAATGACGGCACCAGGTTTTGGCAAGAAGGAAGAAGGAAATGCAATAAGTCTAGTTAGAATTTAAACAAGCTAGTCCAACAATGCAACTTGGACATATCCAAATAAACCAATGTCTTAAATGACAATAAAGAACGAACCAGAATGACAGTCAGTAGAGTTCATACCTCTGCTAAGACCTAACTCTCTGATATGAAACCAAATGATGCTAGATCTGGATTTTGATCCACTAAAATATTAGTCCCCTAAAAATGCCTCATTTATTTCTTCAACAACCTTGAAATATTCCCTGGTAAATTTGTGAAAATGTAAACAAAGCCTATATCGCAATATAATGGTGTATGATAAAAAAGAACCAAAAAAAACCTATAAAATAAGAGTCAGTGTTTTTTGCATTTGTCGGCTGACAAACAAACAAACATACAAACAAACAAACGAAGAAGAGTAAAGAAATAATCTCCTGTGCATGTATAACGAATGTGATGCGTGTGGTGGATCCATATTTTCTGATCATCTTTGGTCCTGAAAATGAGGTTCTAGAGTTTCCCGTGTTTTGTTTGTTCTGTGAGACCCGAGCTGTGAATCACAAGGATTAGAGAAACCAAGGCCACTGTGAGGGTGCATGTGTGAATTATGTATGTTGTGAATTGAAAGTATGCAGCCATAGCCGAGGCATACCTGGTGTGTGAGTGTGTGTGTGAGTGTGTGTGTGTCCACTGTGCTGGGTCTCGGCCTGGCTCTAATGCCTAAAAGCACCCACTCTGTTTTCCTACCAGTGTTTGATCAGGCTGACAGGAGAGCTTTGTTTAGGGCCGGCTGGTTAAATCATCGTGAGCGGAAAAAAATTGAGAGTTAGACACACAAATGATGGCTTAGATCAGGTTCCACAACATTTTTCATTCCACGACCTGAGTGAGACAAGTCCCTGACCCTGACGGCCAGAACAACAGTTATAACACAGCTCCTGAGAGCAAGGCAGCTTCCGTGAGGCCTGTGACATGTTATTACTCGTACGGAATAATGGAAAAAAAACAAGATGGAGCAGAGGATATCAAAATGTAATATTCATAAAGGTTGATTGTTAAGTGACATACAAGCCAAACAACATATGATCTGTTGCTTCAGACTGCAGCAAGTAAAGTGAGTAAATCAGCAGAGTGGAAACCTTTATTTGCCTTTATACTTGTAAAAACAAGGTTCTGATTAATAGAAACATTTTTCATGATTATTGTGTAGTTGAAAACAAAAGAAAACAGGCTCCGGAGAGGCGGTGGACTAGTGGCAGAAAGTTGGACTGTGGGCAGAAAATCTGATGGTGGTCTCTGGTTCGAATCCACGGATTGACAACAAAAACAACATACCTGGACGGACAACACCTGAATCTGTTCCACACTGTCAAAGTGCGAAAATCAGGCTCCAGGAACAGGTAAGAAATACACACCAGAGGACTGGGCACACACCCAGATATAGCACCAGATATAGCACCAGATACAGCAACAGATATAGCAGCAGATACAGTATAGCACTAGAAAGTACCACCCGTTAATCAAAGGTGCCAGAATGAAATTGAATCCAGAATATAATGTGAAACACAGCGACGGGAGAGGAGGAATCATTTCATATATCTGTTTTGCTTTGATCTTTTCATCTTCAGTACCCTCAGTATTAATAAAATGAAAATGAGAACAAAACGTTTTGCCACATGGAACCTTGTTAAAAAAATAAAATCCTAAGGAGAGAAACAACTGAATCTTTTTCTTGTCACAAAATATAAGATGCTCCTCTTTGTCTTACCCTATAACTGAAAGTGTAAATTGGAAAGATGAACGCTGCAGCATCTCTTTTCTGTTAAGTGCGCTCGGTCTTTCCAGATGTTTATCAGTACAAATAAATGTTCACACGCTGCAGCAAACACTAACACTACATGAGCATGGCACCGTAAATCCCTGTGCTCAAAGGCACTTCTTTTCCCTTGACAGCGGGAAGGCAACATTTATGCCATTTATTGACTTGATTTCAATAACATCTTTTGGGAACTTTATCAACTCTTCATCTGTGTCGCGGTACAACTTCTCAATTCCCCGAAAAGCTGTGTAACCGCTGGATTCCATGTGAATAAACGGTTCCCCGACGGGTTGCAGCGGAGCGTACATGGTGTTCCTCACGACTGTCTCCTGAGAAGTTATGGTGCCACACAGTGTGGTCCAACGCTGAGTGTCACGTGTTGAAAAGCCACATCAGCTCCGGAGATTCTCACGGGAGCCGTGCTGGAGTCGCTTTCTTCTTCTTAAGGGCCAGACCCCCGTCCTGCTCGGGGGGGGGGGGGGTTAAGCAACAGTCAGAGATCTCCCAGGGAAGTTCAGACGTTTAGGATTTGTCTGTGTGAAGCATCACAAAGGTCTGAGTCAGGATCAGGTTAAAAGGCTTTGTGAAATGCTTGTGGTCCAGTTGGATTTTGAGTGTGAAAAGAGCTGATTTTCATTAAAACCTTGTCACTTCTAAATAAATAACACATTAGCACGGACTTGTTTGCATGCACACGCATATTGCACAAGAGGAGGATCTCCCCCAGCCTGACAGTGCAATTGTGTGTCTGTCTCTCGTGTTTGTAGCCAACATTCATGGGCCACCCTGCAGAACCCACTTCCCCTCCACCACAATGGACAGAAGCAAACAGGGGAGACAGACACAGACTGGGAATACCTTGGGGGTGTCTTTGTCCCCCCCTCTTCTGTGTGTCAATGTCTCTTGGGGACAGATCAACAGCTGAAGTAGCCTAAATATAGATATGCAAGGACAGACCATCAACTCCCATTGATGTAGTGATTTGTGACAATGTGGCCTGAGACGAAAATGAAAACTGGATGGGGCAGGGGACGAGAATGAGGACCCCCCCCCCCCCCCGCTGCACCCACCAGTCCAGCTGAAGAGTACAACCAGCCCCGGCAGAGATGAGTTAGACCTGCGGCTGAAAATTTTGGAATTGTAATGGTTTCTTTTTAACCTTTATTTACTTCGGGGAAATCCTGCTGAAGATGAAGAACTTTTTCAAGGCTCCAAATCCCAAAACCTTTTTTTGGGGCTTCTATGGCGTTGGCGTCCGTCCAGGTCCGAAACCACACGGGTCGGCTTTACTGGGTAAAAAACAATAGTGTTAAGCAGGATCTCATAAAGCATATTAAAGGTGCTACTTGTAAAATGTTTTGGTTTCTCAAAATTAGGACCACGTTTCCCGTTAAACCCCCCAGTTGCTTCCTGTGGCATGTCAGCGTGTTCTGAAAAGTAATAAGAAAGACGAGGGCTGGTAACTTCCCTCGATAAGAACAGCTACCTGCTTCCCAGAGGTTTTAACTGTCACTTTGAATAACAGCACTTGTGTGATTCACTGTAAAACGTTTTCTGTTTTACACCTTACAAGCGTTTCTCTGTGGGTGTGAAGAACCCCAGCAGTGTCTCTGCAGCTTGATGCTAAATCACAGAGAGAGCTGCAGGAGATGATACCGGCTGGCAATCGTTTTCAACATGGCATTGATGGGGAATGCAGCACCAGATAGATTTTCTATGAGTTATACATTATTAATTATTAAAAGGATTTCATCTCCCCAGGAAAACTGATGATAAGTGATTTCAAATCATGCCAAAAAAAACTGTTTCATTAAAGTCTATGAGACGATGATTCCACCTGTCACTTGATTTTAAATATTTCCCTTAGGACTGTGGGCGAAATCTCAAGTTTCAAGTTTTCTTCAATACAGCATGATATAAACTTTGTAGCTTATGGTCCCATTTAGAGTCAAATGGAGGATACAGCACCAAATGCATTGCATACTCCACACAGAATGTCCCTGGTCAAATCGGGATTCAAACCAGGAACTGTGCTAAACACTGCACCACCGTGCCACCAGACAGATGCAATAACCAAATATTTCCTGTACGATCTCATTGTACACTACAGAACAAATGAGCCCCTGACATAATGCACATGCCACAGACATTCAATCTGTTCTTGTTTTTCTCTCTGCTCCACTGAGGTCATCATGGGAATGTCCACTGTAGCTGTGTCTGCTCCACGACTCGATGTGTGGACATAAGTCCTCACATTTCCCAGCATCAGTGGGGATGATGCCTGCAGCCTGATTAAAGGACAGCTGATACCCTGACATCAGTGGTGGCCAATGGCGCAAATTACCCAGAGTGTGGCAGTCATTTCCTTGTTAAGTGCTCCGGGAGGTCGGGGGGGGGGGGGGCTAACGTTACTCCGTACGCATGGAGTGTCCTCAATCAGGTCCTCAGATGACTGTGACCGCTGCGAAGGATCAAAAAGAGCTTTTTCATTTTTCTCTCTTTCGATTAGTTTCTTTTGTCCCATCGCTGCGGCCTTCGCCCTCGATTTTCTTTTCACTCGTGTATCTGTTTCATCTGTCGCTCCCAATAAGATAAACTCAACTGCATTTAATCTCATTGCTTTCTAAATATCTGTAAAGTGACTGATTTAATGTGAAAACAGTAAATCTCCTCCCTCGGTCCCGGGAGAAATCAAAGTCCTCTAGAGCGATGCCCATTTCTCCCTCTGTCTTTCATTTCAGCTTCATCTTCGTGTCTCCCGCTTATCCTCTCCTCCGTCTCTATTTCCACTCCTCCTTCATCTCTCCATGAGATTCTGTTGTCTGACTTTATCCTTGGATCTTTCCACTTTCTCCCTCCGTGACCTCCTCTCTGTGTTTTTCCTCCTGATTTGAGCTGCTTGAGGCCTGTGGAGGAGGAGCAAGTGGATGCAGTGATATGATTTTACAAGAGGACAAGGGGGAGGAAAGAAACCAGCTGAGAGAGGAGAGGAAGAGGAGAAGAGTCAGGTGAGGAGAGAGGAAGAGAAATACAGAAATACAGATATTGAAGTGAAGGAGGAATTTATCAAGGAGGTGGAGGTGAAGAGGAGGAAAGAAAGCAGAAGAAGGGTAAGACATGAGAAGAAACAAACTCCTGCAAGAAAGGTCGAAGTTGCTGTAAACGTTGGCACTTATTCAAAAACTCCAACCGACAGATTATCTTCCCCAAGTCTGAATATTCTTTTTGCTGTATTCAAAATATGTGAAAAATGACATGGTTGTCAGAATGTTTTTGAGAATTCATGGCTCCTCCACCCACCTCTACCCGGGTAAGATTTAATGTGCGCTGATGTCTGGATGAATAATGATGTTTCCATCGCAGCTGAAATTATTAGAAAATGGAAAAATAAGCTGCCTTTTCGTGTTTTTCGTGATTTTCTGGATCGATTTCAAAGCTTTATCAATAAGCCGTGACTCTCACACAAACACACAGATGAGGACTGGACCTCCACAATGAAGGGAAATAAATGAAAACACACATGCAGAAAATATATATTTCAGCACTCACACACACACACACACACACACACACACACACACACACACACACACACACTCAGTGGTCTCGAGCTAGTGTCTAATTTTCTGTGTGTTGAGTGATACGGACCACATAGGAAGGAAATTTTTCTGTTCTACATCCATTCTAAATAATGAAAAGTCAAACTCTGAGAGCCCACACACGCACACACAAACACACACACACACACACACAGCACACACTCACCACTTGGTATCACACATTCCCACTGTTCTAATCTCTGTATACACTAATTTAGATTTTCAGTGCACATACACAAACACACACATCTCCCTCTTATCTGATGTATTTTTGTTATTTTTGTGTAGAACACAACTATGTCATCAGCATGTTGTGTTATTTGTGACATTATCAATGTTTTTTGCTTCTGCGTATTAGAAACATCCCCAACACGTCTACTAATTCAGGAGGATTTTCCTGCTGTATCGTCACTCAGGTATTGTTACGGATATTTTACCAGGGGACTTGCCGGAAAAACTCCAGAGCAACTGACTCTGATTCACATCCAGCCCCTCTAGAAGATTTCAGGATGTATGTCTGAAAGCAGCATGAACCCTCAAATCCTATTCAAGCTTCAGATAGAAGAAAACACCCGGTCAACGTACCCTGAGTGAAGAACATCCATTCCCTGCCTTCACCTATGAGATTAAATGTGTTGGCCATTTGAACAACTTTTAAAAATTAAATAAAAGTTCAAGCCAGATCCACACATCTTCCAGCTCAAATGTGACTCATTTGATTAAAACAATTACAAACAATCCCAGAGAGCCAGGTTTTCTCGTGCACTTTCATTCCAGCCATCTTTCAAGGAACTGAACTTGCCAGGAAAACAATATCTCGGGTTGAAAACAAGTCTCGATCCAAAAGTTTGGAAATCCAACGACTCTACTGAGACTCGGTCCAGTAATTAATACTTCACGACGTTATGGAGCTGTCAGCCACGTGAACTTCTAGGAACTGCGTGTAAAAAAAAAACACTGGAATCATTAACGCTGGCACGTTGGCCTGTAACCTGACTGGCAGCGACGCACAACAACGCGAGACACTCGAGCCAAAGAGCGAGACACATCAGCAACAACTGTCAAGCTCACTATGTGAAATATAGTATTATTGGAGACGTCGGTGCACATTCATCCAGAAAGATTAAAGCTGAGCACAGAGACAGGCTGACACGTAGAGGAACAGGATAAAGGAGATCACTCCATGTTTTAACTCCATCAGGGAGGTGATGAGATGAAATAACCAGACACCAAACAGGATTTCTGCTCCATTTATATTTGATATCTCCTGCAGGGATTTTCCTGACCACCCGGCCAACGGTTACTCTATTGGAGGTTCGTTTACAACAGCACCTCGGCAACTATCTGGAAAATCAAAGCACTCGTACTCTTCACACAACAACCGACATATTTAGAGAAGTAACAGCTGCCCGCCGCCTCCCGCTCTGGATCAGGGCGTGGAGAACACGCCGACATTCATACTTCAAGCCACTTTATTTATTGCTCGGAATCGGAGCGTTATTACTCAAGTTGTTCGTGGTGGGTCGAGATGAGAGGTTAACCGAGGTCACGTAAGCTGCTTTCAGAGACGCACTAAACTCCAGAGATCCTGCGCACTTCTCTGGAAGTATGTGAGAACGCAAATGAGAGCCTGATATGAGAAAACAGCTAGAGACTTTCTGCGCGTTGCACTGCGAGTGAGTGTTGGTGACGCTTCTAACATGCGACAGACGAAAGAAGGAACAAATCAAAAATATCAAAAAAGATTTCAATTTTGGACTTTAACCCTTTTCTGTTCCTTGATTTTTGGATTTTATATCTTTGTTTTAACTGAACGTCTTTATTTCCTGTTTTACTTTGGAGCCTATTGTTCTTTGTGTGTTTCACTTCCTGTCTTTAGTGCCCTTCCCCCCTTTTATGATTACTGCCTCCAGTCTTTGATCCGAAAAGTCAGTTCAAAGACTCTACTGGAATTTTGCTCTTGTGAGATCTCACCTGTCTCTGGACACACAGCAGATCCTCCCATCGTGTCACCCTGAGAACTCGCTCAGATGAGATGTTGATGAACTACTTCACTTTGATAAATGCTGCGGTTCTTAAAATGAAACCAGAATAATGTTTCCCTAATGTTTTCCCTTATACTTCCAAACCAGTCACAGACTGTCCGAGTTAAATGGAGCATGCATTTTCTGAGTAATCTTTCCCAAAATTATTTTAAGGGATCACAAGTTGTTTGCTTCACAGGGCGTTGCAGGATATAAAGTATCACAGAACCGACCAACTCAAGGAAAAAGCACTAAAGTGCAAATACAGTGCAAATATAACAAAGACTCCATAAAAATACTTCACTTGGTAACACACAATGAGTTTGTTCAACTTTAAAGTTTACATTGATTGAAGTAATTTTTGATCCAAAAATGTCCTTATTGTTATTTATTTGATTCCTCTCTGATGTTTCTCTTTCCTCCACATCACAAGAGCACCAATCAAAACGAAGCTTAGTAAATTAGATCGATTGAGAAACTCGACTGTTGGTTGTGTTGATTGGCTCGAGTGCGTCTAACAACTGAAGATGAAGAGGGAACTAACAGACAAGTGAAACTAACATTTGAATGAGATTTACTCCGATGAAAGGAGGAGAGAGAGAACATATTCTATATTGAAACACATAAAAAAAAGAATGCATTTCTGTCTGTGTGTGACAAACATGTAAATGCATGATTGTGTGTTTGCAGATGTAGGAGCCTGTGAAACATGAAGTGATTAAATGGATGGGCGGCTGCAGGTGCATAAACAAAAAGACCGTCTCCACATTTACATTCAAATTACATCCACAATCACACGTTACATGTTTTATTTTGTTTTTCCCTCCAGTTCCATTTGATTGTCTCTGTTTTCATCGGGCGGGACTAATCACCGCCCTCAAAGACAGAAGACTTGTTCCAGATACTTTTACTAAAGTTAAAGTAACTGTTTCCTTTAATTTATGGCTTTAATCTTTGTCTTGTTTTCTCTGCGCTCAGATATTTTTTTCTGCTGTACATCTGTGCTGTTGTAGGCGACGTCATGTATTGACTAAAACATAAAACTGAAACAGCTCAACTCAACAGGCACAATCTCCGGTTTCATTGCTTTCCATTGATTATGACCGTCAAAGAAAAAATAACAGATCACACCCAGATGTAAGAACTCAGGGTTAAAGCAGCGGTGCAACAGATATTGAGCAGATTTACTCCCAATTAGAGAAACACAAATAACATATATCCATGTGTGCGACATTACTTTTCCTCGGAGGCTCTGCTAATCCCCAGAAAAATGTTTCGCCCGCGGTAACATTTGGACTAATTAGTCGTGGAAAGTCTTGCCGACCAGGTTTCATGCATTGTCAGAGTCCGGGTAATATAAACAAATGGTTCATGAAGTACTCTTCATTAAAATTCACATTATGGACTAGTTTAATTGCACAGCTGCCGGCGCTGCGACAACAACAGTCTGAGGTCTGACGAGGCAGCAGGAACAAACAGGCCGGGGAGAGAGAAGGAATCCATTTAGCCAAGCACATAAAATATCATGGGAACAGGATCAAAGCAGACAAACATGGGGGAAAGATGAAGAATGTAAAAATGGAAAATAGATGATGTCAGTGTTACGTGCTGCGTGCACGCACCTGTGATTGTAAAAGAGCAAAGACAAATAGGCTCAAGAAAAGATGTGACAACGAATGAAACGTTGAAATAGTGAGTTGGGCAAAAACCTGTTCGGAAAGAAACTTAATGAAACAATAACCATAAATTACCCAATTTCATATGTTTATCAAGAGTCTCTATGAAGCAGCTGCTGCATGATTCTTCATATATTCTCATTTTCAAAGGCAGAGAAGTGAGGAGATGTCTAAAAGGGGGAAAGCAAGATTCTGCTTTGTCATATACGCACAGAAACAGAGCTACTGAATATCATAGATTCTTTATAAAGTTTGAAGACACGCCTCTATTTCCTCCCACTGTCCAGACATGAAGCCAAAATATCCTGAATGTGAATGCAGCCATCTTGTCCATTAGGAGGTGAAGTCTGCGCAGTAGGGATCAGGGGAGGAGGCCGCTGTCAATCATGACCTTTTACCTTTCAAATTACACATGCATAACTAATTAAAACCAAACGTACCAATAAAGAATAGCCCTTGAACCTACACAGGTGTCATCACAGCTACTTACAATGAAAGAAACCATCTTTATTTGATGTGTTCTTTGACTTCTTATCTTGTCCATGTCCTATCCAGTACCATGGAGGAGGCAGGGTTTAGGACCTATGCTGCTGACAGCCACCAGGGGGCAACAACAGCTGTATGTAGGTTCCTGATGTTGGTTGTATTCACACAAAATCTGGAAAATCTTCAAATACTGTCTTTACCAACCATGAGGACAGAAAACAGAGCCGTGTTGGTTCAAATCCTTCTGTGGTTTCAGACGATTTTCTTTCTGTGAAATCTAAAGCTGGACACTGAGTAAACGTTGTTATGACAGAGCACAATCCAATACTGCTTTTTCCACCGTGAACTGGAACTCACCAGAAGTGTTTTTTGAAAAATAACATTCGGGACAAACTAGACATGGTCTGAAAAATGGGACCACAATTACAGTGCGCGGGGGACAAGTCAGCGTTTAGAGAGAACGTGGACGTGCTGGCTGTCTCGCAGTGTGTGTGGGGGGGGGGGGTTCAAACCGGCTCTGTCATGCCTTGTGTTTTTGGGCGCAGGTTAGTTCACGTTAGACCGCTGTGTGTCTGTGTGTGTGTGTGTGTGTGTGTGTGTTCCATCCCGTTGTCTCAGATAATGAGAAATGTGACACTTGCTGTTTACTGTGAAGGTTTTACTTGGCACGAAGAGAAAGCTCAGGAATCACTATCCAGGCCAAGTTAAACCCCAGAAATAAGAAGTATGTGTGTGGTGATTTGTAATGTTTTGTGATTTTGTCCTCAGCAGTGTTTTGTGTATTTATGCTGAACGGGACGAGAGGGACCTGATGGAGGTCACAGTTTTGAAGTGGGACGGAGGAGGATAAGGGATCAGGTCACTGGCAGCGTTCAGGAAAACTTGTTGAAAATACCAAACTGCTAAGTGGGGCTAAATCTGCACTTTAGTTTTAAAACTATATGTTCTATGTCAATGTCTGGAAGCCCTACCTCTCCAGATCCATCTCAATGAACCTCAGAGAACTTTAGAAATGCTGCTGATCCTGTTTTGTTAAAAATCTACGACTGCATTTTAGTCAGAAACAAACAAAAAATACTGTAGTCCCCTGCATTCAGCTCCTGATCGGGTTTATCCCTTGTTTTTTCACTGGCCCGCACATGACCACACATGCATCATATGATGTGTGTTTTCACGTGTGTTAGTATGGACAGAGATTACAGCTGAATACTAATCTGTAGTTCTAATCCAATCCTCTTCATACTGAAAATATAACTTAGATACAATAGTGAAAACTAAGAGCAGGGGTTTTCCTTCACGGGAATTATGACGAGATAGATTTGTTACCAACAGTAAGTGTTCGCACTGTTTTTCCTTTACCACAGTTAGGAAACAAGATCTGGAAGTGAAAACAGGTGTAACACTGTGGAATAGTAAATTTTAAAATGTCTGAGTTGTTGCCTGTTGAAACTGAAGCCCTGCCTGGGGCCTTAGGCTTTTCCACGAATCTGTTTGTTGAAAACTCCAGAGTAATGAGGCCTGCAGGTGTAACTGTAGCAACAGTGATAAAGGAAACATAAAACATATTTGTGTGGATGCTGGAGAACCTACCTCCTTCAGGTTTAACGAGAAGTCGCCATTGAATCAGCAACACACACACACATCGGGGTGTTTTTTGAGTTTCCATGTTTTCCTCTTGTTTGAGAATACAGTGGAAATGTATTTTGAAACTCACAATGACATAATGTGCTTGTTGTGTGTTGTGTGTCGTCCTTCACATAATCATTTCTGATAAATCTTTAATTTGTATTTGTCCAGATAAGATGACAACAATAAGTTTAAAACAACATTTCAATGGACAAAATCAAATTAATGTTAAGTTAATTAGTGAGTTAAATAAATTAAACTATAAACTAAATTAACATGTTGTGTCAGGAGCCACTTTGATATTTTCCTCAACTAAACCAGTTCTTCTGTGCAGAGAGCCTCAGCAAGAAGAAAGCTCAATAAAGTTGAGGTTAATCACAGCAAGTGCAAACATAAATTATCAAAAGCAGCATATTTCAAATTTCCTCAATATGTTAATGAGCATTATAACCCGTTTACAAGGAGGATTCCTAAAAGAACATGTTTGCTGTTGCAGACGACTTGTGTATTTATCTCATTTCCAGGAGACGGTGTTGACCAGTGGGTGGAACAGGTCGTATCTCTCCCTCGACGTCATGTCTGTGAGCTTTTGTCTGTCGCTCTTGTGTTCATGCATCGGCAACAAGTGTTTGTGTTGTTGTATCTGAGAGGCCGCCGCACTTTACCATCAGAGGGAAAGGATGTTTTCTGAGGCAGTGGCTTGGCAACTATCGCTTCAGAGAGGGCGAAGCGTGGGAGCAGACAGGAGTTGTGTTGTGAGAGGTGTGGCGTTAAGGACCAGAGATGTTCATCTTACTGCAGAGCAGCCTCTTTGTGTGTGTGTTTGTTTTTGTGATTGTGTGCAAAGATGAGGGGCAGAGGTGGAAAACGAGATTAGAGCTGTGCAGCATCACAGGTCTCCTGTTGTTTCCCGAGTTAACAGAACAAAGGCTTTCATTTAGATGAGAAGTGAACAAACACACAGAGATTACACTTCCCTCAGGCTCAGATCAGTGTGAACTCTCCCAGGGACTAACCACACACTAACGTCTGATTGTTGGAAATTTAAATACAGAACCATATGCTGCTGTATCAATATGCCTCTGTCACAGATTTCTCTTTTTCTGGAGGAGCTTTCCACAATCATTTGCTACACGACTGCAGGAATTTGCCCTGTTCCAGACACAAGAGCAGAACGGAGGCCGAGCGATGCCGGGTGATAAGACCTGGCGACCAGTCCACATTCCCAGTCTACGACACGGTGTTAAACTGGTCGAGATCAAGGCTCTGAGCATGGCGGTCGACTTCTTTCACAGCAAACGTGAAAAAACTGCATAGCCAAACCATCAATAGCCGAGAAAGAATGAAGTCCACAGTAAACAAGCCTCACTGCAGGACCAACACTGCAGCCATCCACCAGGGGGCAATCAAGATAACTTGGCTTCACCTTTGGGAAGCTGTCATGTTGTCCTTTTTTATACTCTTCCTATTGTCTGTATAGTTTGCAATAAGAACACTTTATCTCTACATAGGAAACTGGCTGGCTGCTTTATTCTCATATATAGTCCAATAATTCACAGCTGGGCTTTTTGTAACGTGTTAAAATCTGAATATTCAGTGGAAAATGTTTGAATTGAATAGTTTCATATTTCTACATTATCACATATCGCTGACATGTCATCAATTCCAAACACCCTCACAGCCGATGCCAATGAAGTTAAAGTACTGAATACAGATCTTCTCAACCAGGTGAGCCAATGAGGATGCAGCCAACACGTCAGCCTAAAGTTGCACCTTTTAATAAAGCAATAAAAAGCAATGAGCTTTCTTTGGCTTCATCTAAAAATGACTCACATTTGCACATTTTTGCCAGTTTTGGAATAAATCAGTGTTTTGAGTACACGGGGGCAGCAGGTCTCCACCACCAGGAGCCAACATACCTCCACCGAACATCTTCATCATCACGTATTCCTCCACAGTTTTAAATTCCTCTATGATTCCAATGAAGGTGCGTCATGTTGTCGTGAGGCCAAGACAAGCTATTAACCAAACTTCTCACAATAAAGTAACGACTGTAACTCAAGCAGCTTTTCCACTAACTCCAAACTGCACTCAGCCTCTTCTTTTAGGGCTCATCATAAAAAATAACTTCACCGCAAATGTTATTTTTCCCTCAGTTTCAAGTCACCAGTTTAACCCAGAGTTCCTCCACACCTCTTCCTTCCTTTATTTATTTGTTGAGTGATTAATGCGTTTGTCTACTTACCCTGCCATTCCAAACGTTATGGTTCTATACGGTGATTACATCATTCCGATGTTACATAAACTAATATGAACTAATATTAATCCAAACACTGTGTCGGGGTGGTTCCTCCTGTGGGCTGAATGGAATCCTGTGGAGGTTTTATTAAAACAAGCTTTGGACGCAGAGTGCGACCCATGTTGAGACATTAACGGGGGGGGCAGCTCAGTGCTTCTAAATTGGCCCATAAAACAAAAGTAAGACATAACAGAAACCTGAGTGTAATATAAAAAGAGAATGCATGAAATACATAGAGGCCGAGGGGAAGCTCTAAATCAACTGATTAGGGCCTTTGCAGGAATGGTAAACAGTGTTTGAATGGCTCCCTGCTTGTGCTCGTGTGTGTGACTTCACTTTGCCTTCATGTGTGCGCGTGCACGTGAGGAGCAACAGGCGGTAAGTCATACGTGCAGTCTACATGAGGAATCTCTGATGTGGACCCGCAGCAGCCGGGAAACGCAGCCCGTTGATTCACGGCTGATCACTTCAGTCCAGGACGGTGATTTACAGGTGGACAAACACAAGGTAACTCAGGGTGTGCGTGTGTGTTTGTGTGTGTGTGTGTGAGTGTGTGTGTGGGGGGGAGCTTGTTTTGTGTGTTAGTGCGGAAAAAAATACAGATAAAGAGAAATTTACGAGTTAACAAAGATTCTGTTGCTCTTAACACAGCGAAGGAGGCGGGTGAGGTAATTACAGTCCGAAAGTCCTGAACTTACTTTTCTGAATTAACTCGTAAAATTGGAAAAATGCCCGTTGGTCTTTGTTTTGGTAAAAGTGCAAGAAGACGATAAATCCTCAGCTGTGACATAGTGTATATGAATGGTATGGTTCTGACCTGGATATGATTCCTGTATAATTATGGCCTGAACTAAATCAAGTCTTTCTTTTTAAAGAGGAAATAAAAGTTGTATATTTTAGTTTTTAAACAGTAACATCGGGGCCAACAACTATTTTTTATATAAAGATTTAGTGGAGTGGAGGCGTCCTACCGGGGGGGGATGAAACGTGACGGATCCATTTGAAACAGTCAGCACAGCCAGCTGGATCGCTTTTGTGTTGGCGCTCTCACACAGGGGGGGGGGGGGGGGGGGGGTTTATTCAGTTGTACTCCTGGTTGTGAGATTAGCTGGTGGTTGGTGAGAACACAGTCACAGAGGTGAGCGGTGGCAGGAGGAGCTGCAGACCCAGTCCTGATTCTGGGACATGAATATCACATGTGAATATCAGGTACTATCTGCAGGAACCTGTTTACATTCGGCCCGTGTTTGTGATTGTTATGCTAAAGATATTTGTTATTTTATTGCGTGTGGTGTCTCTTTTCTTTTTCACCTCTTCAATCTGTTGTTGATCGTCACGTTTTGAGTTTGAAGTTTTAATAAAAACCACAAAACACATCTTTGACTCTTGAATCCTTTTTTGAATGTGTCACATTAAGAAGCTCAGCAGCATCTTTACTTTTTTTATCAAAGACAATGGTTGCTACAATAACTTTAGCCTCTCACCTTATTGTCAGATTATTTCACTTTCCATCAATCCATCATTATCTATCCTTTATGGGAGCTGGAGCCAATCCCAGCTGACAGTGAGCGAGGGGCGGGGTCAAGTCGACAGCGAATCAGAAAGGGCTCACGGACAAACAAGCGTTCACACCTACAGACAATTAATAATTAACATAACCACACTCTGCATGTGTCTGGACTGTGGGATAGAAAGCCTGCAGTCATGATGAGAACATACAAGTTCCCCACCGGGATATGAACCGCAACACGGGAGGCGACAGTGCTAACCACTGAACCACCGCGCCACCCATCGTTTCATTGTCTTCACTGAAATAACAAGCATCCATTCAAATTTACGAAAGCAGCAATGAAACCTTTAAGTATGATATTAGCGCTGTGCTATCTTGGCAGCAAATAGACAGAGGTGGCAAAGTCAGAATTTGTAGAATAAGACTGAAGAGGGAGAGAAAGCTGAATAAATTGACAGATGAAATAGAAAGCAGATGTCGGGAGAAGAAACGATATTTAAAAAAGACACAAAGTGAAACATGCTGAGAATCATTAAAAAGCAAAAAGGTCTTAAAATCAAAGTTTGCACCTTAACATTTGTAAATGAAGTAAATCTGACGTCTGATTCAACTCCAACTCGTTTCAAAAGGCCACATAAATAATATTTGACTATTTGATTAAGAACAAAACTGTCGACGGTGATTGGATTTATAGTAAATTATCGCCTGGAAACTGAAGAGCTCTGGGTTACAACAAAGTTCAACACCTTTAACGGTGCAGTGGGAGGGGGGGGGGGGGTGTAACAGAAAGTGAGCTATATATGAGCTGAGTGTGAGAGGTGGTCGAGTTGGTGGTTGTGGTTGGGGGGCTCAGGACATGAGCTCATGACGGCAGCGTTACACTAACTGCTCATAAAAACAACCTCTTTTCTCTGCATTACCTCAGTGTGAGGGAGAGAGAGACATTAAGGTAATAATACAACCGTTATTAAAACTTATACTTTTAATGGTTTAATAAAAACTATTGCTGAGGAGAGCAGAGGAAAACATACCAAACAACACTTCAGAACACCACCAGCTCCCCCCCCCCCCCCACACACACACACGCACACATAGCAACACACACAATTTACAGCATCACTAAAAATACTAAACATAACTGGCTGCGGTGCCAAAAGGGCCACACAGGCACAACTGGCATGTAAATACTCAACAGTCCAGGCAGCTTCTCCTCCCTCTCCTCATGGGGAGCTTTCCTCCTTTTCCTTGTTTCTTATGATGAACATGATTCACCCAGGGTCATCAACGTTAGTCATTCAGGTTAGTCACATTGACGCATTCAAGCAAAACCTGAGCAGAAGAAACTGAAAACACAACCAGGAAACACAAACAGAGGAATATCCTAACAGATGGGTTTAATTGGACTGAGAGTAGAGAATGTGGGTTTATTAGGATGTTGAATAACTCGTGTTGCACGGATACACAGACCTTTATTATCTTATGTAAAATTCATTTGAAAAAGTTAAACGTTGAGGAAATGTATGATAAAACTAGAAGGGCACTCAGCTAATGAAACTACTTCACCATGTTTAAGAAAGTGACAGTGGGAGTCTGGGTACCCTATACACAGAGGCTCGAGTTCTTCTGCAGCGCCCGTAGGTTCGATTCCGACCAAGCCCTTTGCTGTGTGTCATCCCCATTTCCTGCTCGTACCGCCTGATCATCAAAAGAAAATATATTAAAATAAAATAAGTATTCCTAGATCTGCCTTTATCCAGATCTACTCCAAAATCGTATGAGTTCTTCTATGGGTCATGCGCCCCAGCCCCCCCCCCCCCCCCCCCCCCCCCCCCCCCCAAAAAAAAAATGTCATAGAAATCAGCAGTTCTTGTGTAATCCTACAAACATAACCTCTTACTAGAAGGTAATAATCTGAATTTACATTTTATAAAAGATAGAAAAGTGCATGTTTTAGGTGCTTTAGTGTCCCAGTGTAAATTTAGATCTGAGTTAATATAATATATTAACAAATATATGAACAAATCACACTCACACATTTAGCAT
Organism: Platichthys flesus; assembly: GCF_949316205.1. Classification (NCBI taxonomy): domain Eukaryota; kingdom Metazoa; phylum Chordata; class Actinopteri; order Pleuronectiformes; family Pleuronectidae; genus Platichthys; species Platichthys flesus. The sequence continues at coordinate 5,943,968 of NC_084952.1, read as the reverse complement.
CTAAAGAGACTCACAACCAAGAGATCCGCTTCAACCACAACTTCTCTCTGTCATCAGCAACCCCCTCACTCCCAGTTCAACCTGCTGTCAAACTTGAACTGTGTCACCACTGAGCAGATCACTGCTGATTCAGAATCAGTCCCGGCGCAGGTCTGGTTCCACTCGGGCACATTCAGCTCCACCAGCGTCCTGCTGGATTCTCCTCTGTGCCATTCTGTGCTTTCACAGCTGGCTCCATCACATTACACTTTTTATTTTCCCAGTCTGGGGGCTAAATATGTCCCGTTAGGTTAACTGGCCCCCATGGTCGCCTGGACCAATAACAATATATACGTGTGTGTGTGTGTGTTTGTGTGTGCGTGGGTGTGTGTGGGAATGTGCGTGTGTTTGAGTGCAGCGGGGGGTCAGGCTACCTGGCATCCAGATGTGGAACAAGACGTTCTGCTTGAAACACAACCATTGTGTCCTAACAACTGTAAGACTTGAGTGAAGCAGACATTTCCTCTAACAGAGCTGATATCCGTCACGATGATGTGATGCTTGTCGAGCAACATTTGTATTTGTGTACATTTCGATTTCTCAGACTAATAAAGGGCTTGGGGGGGTTATTTTCTTATATTTGACACACCAGATGAAACAATTTTGACATGTTTAGTTTTAAAAATGAGTTGATTTTGTGTTGATTTTTTGTTTAGATGTTAACATCATGGAGCTGCTGAGGTGAAGAGAAACTTACAGTTGATTCCTGTTTTCACTGATAGATCCCAGCTCAACAACATCTCATGAATAATACAACAGACAAGTCTTCAGATTGAACTCTGAGGTGCACTGGGATTCAAGGACTTCACGTATGAACCTGTGTGGATCTCACGTCCATTATTAAATACCTTTTCATCACATGTTAGAGAGTTTATAACAAGAATGGAAATGATCATGTGAAAAAAACTACATCTCAAAAACACACTGTATTCTGAAAAATGGGAAATAAAGGCAAAGGATGCCAAAAGTCTCACTCACCCCCCCCACACTTCTCTCTCTCTCTCTCTCTCTCTCTCTCTCTGTCTCTCTCTCTCTCTCTCTCTCTCTCTCCAGCCGTTTTCCATTATCAGTGCCCAAACCAGCTTGTTAAAAAGAGTGAAACTCAAACCACAGTTTTGAAAATTACAGAATTCCTTCATAAATGCCCAACCCTCCCGGCGGCTACACTGGGTTCAGGCTTGAGGTGAGCCCGCCGTACTACAGCAAACACACACACACACACACAAACACACACACACACACACACACACACACACACACACACACACACAGTCACACACGTACATTCTTACCTTACCAACAGTCGAATGTCAGACTGAGCTGAAAAAAAGTGAATCACTATATGTGTCATATTGATAAAAAAAACAAATAAAACCTTTTCATTCCATGTCTTTTATCACGTACACGTGTAGAACAGCTTTTATACAAATCTGTTCAAGATTGTCAAATTTCAACCCTTGCTGCTGTCAGTTGTAAAACATCTAAAGATGTGTAGCATGGGACAAACACACATATACCGACACGTGTGATGCCTTTAAAACGTGAACTGAACTATATTAATTATCCAACACATCAGGATCAGGTTTGACTCCAACATACAACTGAAGGAAGGAGAGGCGGAGCTGGTCCTTCAGTTCTGTCCCTCTAGGTCAATTGCTTGATTTCCTACAGGGAGCCTTTCATTTTAAACTTCAGTGTCCAGAGAAAACAATCAAAGAACTTTAATTTAATTCAATTTACACCACGAAGGTGTGTGAGAAAACAAGGTGCTAGCAGGTCCCTGCTCCAGCCTGTAGAGGCAGTGCTGAGCACGGACTAGTCAAGTCACACACCTGCAGGTCCCTTCAGGGCTCAGATTAAGATGTTTGTCTTTCTGTGAGGACACTGACATCATTGACATAATGCATTCCCTACAGACACACAAACACACATACACACACACACACATCAACAGTCAATACTTACATACATGTTCATAGAAAACAAAGACAATTTCTCCCCCCCCTCTTTCATTCAAACTTTAACTAGAGCCGTTTAACCTAACCACTCATTTGACCACAGCGAAATAAAAATGAAATATTTCTTCCTCGTTCTTCTTCTATCTGCTCTCAAGCCCTGTAATCACATTATGTAAAAATAAATTGAATACGTCACCTGAGGTGCTGCTTCAAAGCCATGTTACAGATTTATGCTGTTGTTTATCTTCTGTTGGTTGAAGCCTCTTCTTGCCCACAGCCCACCTGGACACCTCACTGGATTTCTCCTTCCTCCACGTCTGAATTGGCAGAAAAAACTAGGGCAGGAATGATGATGCTGTAGAAATCCCACTTTGTTGTTTCTGTGCAGCTGCTCTTTAATCTGCCTCATGTGTGCCGTCCCATCACCAAACCTGCGCCAACCTGGATAATAAAGTGTAATTATTCTCAGCTGCTCCCTCGTGTAAAAGTGTTAAACTGCTCGAGTCCTGCAGCGTTCAGCTCAGATAAGATTGTTTCTTTAGAGAATGGAGGCGGACAGCCAGTCCCTCTCCTCACCACACCGAAGTTGTGTAGTTGACTCAGGCGTCAGAACGGACCAACACCAAATCCACGAGTGCTTCACACACACACTCACAGCTCAGCTTCAAGCTCTGTGAGTTATTCTATGTTTTGCTTCGGAGGGAAATTGGTGCACTTTGGCCATAATTGTTTCAAAACTGCCGGCTAATAATGACCTTTTGAAAACAAAGTGTGCAGATTGAATGTGACATTCTGCTGTGCCGGCAGAATATAAACGCCCTGGTGCACTGGCTGAAACCCAGTAAAACCTAATAATGGAAACCAGCATGTCCTAACCATTGCTTTAACTGAACTGGAAGGCTATTTTCACAGGTTTCTGTCTCACTGACCCGCAGATGAGAAAAAAGGAAAACACAGAGAAGTTCTCACTCAGATTTTGTTGCTGCAGCTTTTCTGCTCAATTGTGTATCGTGCTGTTGTTGTGTTGCCATGGTAGAGTGATTAACAGATGAAAGTTCTCTCGGATCAGTCGGCTTTGAATCATCACGAGACGGACGTCCTGCGTGCTCCGAGTGCAGAGGGTCAATCACACTCACATACACAACACAGTGTTCATCAAACCCTAAGCCAATGTGGAGGAGAAGTATAAAAGAGCATTTATATCATCAAATGTTTCAAGTTGTTTCAGTTGAGTCGAGGTTCGTTGAATTGAAATTTTTCCAGATTTCTTCCATTCGTGTATTTTTATATTTTAGTAAAACCCATCAAATAACAATAATAATAATCACTATGTGTGTGCACACCTCTGCCAAGGCCCAACAGTCCCTTTGGATTCAATCAAGCTGCAGCAAATTCCACACACACAAAGATAAGAGTCCACTAAATATGCTTTATTTGATCTGTCTAGATTCAAGAATTATTCACTGAGAAAAACACAACTAAAATATTGACAGTAGTAAAAGTGTGTGTACCAGGTTTATACGTCCAGTAAATTTTGGACAGAACAAATAAATGGAAAGGAAACATAACCTGCTTGGCACAATAATAATGATGTTATATTTTTATATATATTACTTTTAACAAAGCTCATTGACACGTTATTCCCAAATCTCTCATATAAAATGTATAACTTAACCTACTTTAAACATAGGTCTTTGAGTATATGCAACATTTATCCCAGGAGTTGTAGAGAGTGACCACTGAACAAGCCCAATAACAACAGTCACTGGAAATATGGTGCAGAAAATCAAGGGCTAATCCAGTAATAATTCTACAGTTTGATCATAAATCCCTCCCAGTCAGAGAGAAGGAGCCGGAACAGAGAAACGACAGAGTCCCAAGTGACAGATTCATTCTCAGAGTGGGAGTTTTGTGGCGACAGTCGAGACGTGTGAGAATAAGAATCTGTAATCTGCAGCTGACAAGGGATGTTCTGCACAAGCTTGAGTTACGATCTCCAGCTCCTCTCAGACAAGTGACGATCACAGCTGAAGACTTCTCTCAGTTTACTTATAGAGAACATAATCGGATTTCTGGCTTCTGATGATCAGTTTCACATTGAGGCAGAGAACAGCAGAAGGTAAAGCAGAGGGAAATCCTAATGTAACGAGATGTTCATCAGATGACAAGTTGAAAAACAGTTATTAATGCATGTGTGTGATTAAATTATAGAAGTTGAACAGATCTATTGAATAGATAATTAACAGAATTATGTCTGAAATATATTTGTAAGTTGATTAGATATAAACGTTAGTTCTTAAAGGCAGAGTCACTTCACTCCTGACACACACACACACACACACGCACGCAGACACACACACACACGCACACACACACACACACACTCCCACTAAGAGTGATCTTTACCAGAAGTTGTTCCAGCCTGCTGCCTGTCACAGTTCATGGATTTCAATGGAGCATATTCACTCCTATTCCCACCATCTGCTATGATCATTTTAGAAGAGAAGCATGTTCTTACATTTACATCTGTATTTGAAACATGAAAGACTGTGTGTGTGTGTGTGTGTGTGTGTGTGTGTGTGTGCAGATGTGTAAATGTTATATGAGTGATATAATCCTCTGCTGCCATCAAGTGGAATAAATCAGGAGGTTGTTGCAGTGGTTGTTCTTGAGGCCTCCCAGCAGGAAGGTTCAGGTGCTCCAGTGTGTGTCTGTCTGTTTTTCAACAGGAACTTTAGCTTCCTGCTGCACGTAGGGGGTGATGGGCGAGTGTGAGGCAGTTCACTGGTTCATGCTGTTGAGCCCCGACCATGTATTAAACTTTGGCTCCAACGAAACACAATCTAGCTATTGCATCCTACAGCTGTGGTAGCTTAGCTTGTACCAGAACTTACCCTCAGGTCAATGTTTCCCAGAATCCTTAGTGTTCCTGTAAAACACACACACACACACACAGCTCACAGCCTGCGGTGACCTCTAATGACCTCTAGCTCTCTCTCTCCCAGTATCACCTGGAATTGGCTCCAGCTCATGACCCTTAAAGGATAAAAGGTGTAGGACTGTAACAACTTATAAAGGAACACATTTTGCCTTGTTGTTTGATCATTACAAAAATAAACTTGGATTATGTTTAATGTTTGTTTATTTTCTCTTGTTTTTTTTAAATCAGTCACACATTTAGTTCTGTGTCGCATCAAAAGTTTAGAAATCTGCAGATACTTACTCCCAGTTGCTCGACACTCTGTGAAGCTCTGGGGAGTTTGGGGAGCTTGGTCGGCCTCCTCCTGACGCTGAAATAAAAGACAGTGGTTGAGGCCATAGCACTGGAACGCAGCCATAGACAACACTCTGCTGTATATCAAAGTCAAACCAAATTATCATGTGACATGGTTTCGTCCAATGACGTGTTCGGCTGATGCAGAGTTCAGGATGTCATGTAAGGTCCCTCGGTCCCATTCAGACAAACCTGATTTCACTCATTTAATGAGGATGGAGACATCACAGATACATGTCTTATTGTTGATAAAACATTAAGCCTGTCTTTTTGTCAACAGATGATAAAATGGGGACGGATGAAACCTCTGGGCCAGATTTCATGTTTACTTTGACCCACACATTCTTCTGTATCACTACCACAAACTTTAAAACAATTCCGTTCAGGCATTTTAAAATAAAAATATATAATCGAATAACTGGTAAGTTTAATGTATTGCTTCTTTTGTGTCCAGTGAGTTTAATGACTTTAAGGTCAATTGAAAATGTGAAATTCACACCGTAACCCATCACCAAACACGAGCCTCAATACTGAATATTCAATAAATAGTACAAGACAGATTCATGGTGTCAGTCAATACAGAAGAGATCAGTGTATAAGGTTTTATAAAGCTTTATAAGTGGCAGAAACTTGAACTATGGGCAGAAAAGGTCTCTGGTTCGTCTCTGGTTCAACTCCAGGGAGAAGCAACAAAAAAGACGAACCTGGATTGATCTGTCCAAAAATCCAAGAGGATTCTCCCTACCCTGTCTACTACCCCTGAGCAAGGCACCTTACTCCCCCAACATCTGTTCCCCAGGCGCCGTCCATGGCTGCTCACTGCTCTGTGTGTCCTGCACCAGATGGGTTAAAAGCAGAGGTTACATTTCTCTACCTGCATTAGTGTGCCTGTGCATGTCTGTGCATATGTTTGGGACAAATAAATGCATCTTAATCTTAATCCTGTCAATAGAGTCAAACTGCAAGGTGGTGCTGTTCTTCTCACTACCAGGAGAGGGCGCTGCAACATTCTGAAGCTCTGAGGAGAAGATAGATCAACATATGGATCAGCGATGGGTCTGATATTGACAGACATCTTGTAAAAGGAAAAGAGGAAAAGCCATGGTAAGATTAACAACATTTTTTCTTCTTGTTGACTCACACTGTTTTCATTGAGTAAAGAACCTTAACATCTGATCTTCGAATATTAAGAACACAGTGCTTCTTTTTTAGTTTTAGACAAGGTAAAACATCTACTACTAGTATTGAATAAGCATCTTGTCAACTAGTATTTAATGAGCATCTTATCAACGCAGCATCTTCATGTCACCAACACTGTGAATGGAGTGGTAGTTTAAATATCACATCACTGTAATAACGTCTGTTTGCCAGCAGGTGGCAGTGTCCATTATAATAATTGGAGCAAGCTCTGCTGGATCTGATCAAAGTGTTCTGGCTTTGATTGAAGTTGAATGATTGATGGAAGGAATCAATAAATAAATAGATAAATAAATAACATTAGCAAAAAATACACACAATTAAAAATAAAAATATTTGAAAATACACAAAAGTAATATTTAATAATACTACTACTAAAACGAATAAAAACATTTAAATAGTTCTGTGTTTGAATGAATGAATAATAATTACATGTTTTTTTTATGTGTCAAACTTTATACAAACATAGAATATAATGAAAACTAAAATATTTGTCTTGCACTGCATATTTATTTACGATACCGTTCTTAATATTACCATTACTACAGAACTACCACTACTAGAAGAAGAAGAAGATGAAGAGGAAGATTTGATTGAACAAATGATTGATTGAATGAATGAATTAACTTTTCCCACTGAACCCTGCAGCTCTCCTCCTGCTTCTCTTTAAGGACCTTCATCATCTGTCGCTAACTCATGATTTCAGCTGATCTGACTGGAAGAAGAAGAAGAAGAAGAGGAAGATGAAGATGAAGATGATGATGAAGATGATGATGATGATGAAGTAGAGAGTGAATTAATGAATGAACCCTGCAGTTTCCTCCTGGTTCTCTTTAAGGAACCCTCACTTCATCACCTGTTGCCAACTCATGATTTTACCTGTTCTGACGAAGAAGAGGAGGAAGATTATGATGATGAAGATGAAGGACTGAATGAATGAATGAGCCCTGCAGCTCTCCTCCTGCTTCTCTTAAGGAATCCCTCACTTCATCATCTGTCACTAACTCATGATTTTACCTGATCTGACCAGGATCTGACTCGAAGAAGAAGAAGATGATGATGATGATGATGATGATGATGATGATGATGAAGATGAATGACTGAATGAATGAATGAGCCCTGCAGCTCTCCTCCTGCTTCTCTTCAAGGATCCCTCACTTCATCATGATTTCACCTGATCTGACTCTCGTCTCCTCCTCGCCTCCTTAAACCGCTCCAAATTTGTCCGGCGCCCTCCCGCCCTCTGATTGGCCCGCTGGCTGATTGGCCCGGGCTGTGATTGGTCCAGAGCTCCGCCGTGGGGACGGTTCCGGCGGAGTCACTTTTTGTTTTGTCGCCTGCGGCTGAAGTTCGAACGCAGCCGCAGCAGCCGGAGGCGACGCGGACTCAGAGGATTCGGACCCCGGCTCTTTGCACCGAGAGGGAACTCGTGTCCTCAGAGCAGAAACTGTTTTACTCCTCTCGGTCTTTTCCGTGATTCAGAAACTCTGCAGCGGACTCACGTGTTTCCACCATCAGCTTTTCACTGTGCTCTCTCTCCGCTCCACGTTTCTCTCTCTCTCTCTCTCCTCAGTCGCGCGCTGAGTTTCCTCGAGCCCTCAGAAGGTTTTTTGAAGTGTCCGGTGTTGCGGTGACACGCGCATCTCCCCGCGGTGCTAAAGGAACGGAAGGAGGCGAATTGCGTGTTTGTGCGGGATGAGAAACGTGCGGATCTGAGGGGATCTCATCTCTGCGTGGAAACAGTAAGTCCGACTTCACCTAACTATATATAATAATATAAGTCTATACAGTAAAGTGGATTTGATCTTCTCATTACTTTTACACTAGTTATTATATATATTGCAATCTTTCCTTTAACTTTAACATATTAAAGTGTAATTTTTTCCACATTCATATAATCCTCATTGATATTAATCTACTGAAGCTGTTATTAACATTTACTGCAAATACATTTTATAACATAACAGGATCCACAAGCTATACTTTGACTTCGTTTCAAGGTTTTAAGCTCATATCAAGATAAACATTTCAGTAGAACTATGACCATAAATGTCACATTATTACATGTTAAGTTTAAAGACTCCTGAGGGAAGCTTGTGATTCTAAACTCGTCTTTACGGGCAGAGAACGACTGGTACTGGATACACAGTTTTAAAACTCTGAAGAAAAGCAGTAAAGCATATTATACATGTAGTACTTTGTTATATAACTATTGAGGAAAATTGTATTGGGATCATTCTTATTGTTGTTTTATTGCCCAGACACATCAACCTAGAATAAAGTGTTTTATTCAGTGCATGTTTACTTGCCTTTCAGTTTGGGTGAAAAGCATTACGCTTTAAAATAAGTTTTTTTTTTTTATTTGGCTTGTAAGTAAATTATTTTAAAGAAGTGATACATTCAATTTTCAGTTTTGGTTCATCCTAATAAAAAACAGTCAGCTTTAAAAAGGCGTCTTACTGTGAACTTTTAGTTTCTTGACTCTCTATTTGGATTTCATGAAATAAAGATTGATCTATTAACATAGGAACACCAGTAAACTGCTTTTCACCAGTACAAACCTGTGTGTTGGTGGAAACTCTCCTCTTGTTTGTCACATATCAATTATCCCACCCTGTGTAATGTGTGAGTGTGATTCTGAGACGTGGAGGTTTTGACAGATGCTGATCAGAGACGCAGCAGGTGACGCACAGAAATAAGACCTCATAAGGTCCAGGGGAGAATTTATGTGTCGGAAAGATGAAAACCTCTGTAAGGGGAGACATGTGGACAGGTGGACGGAATAAATCTGCGAGGGACAAATTGTTTCATACTTGTGAAAGATCTCTTGCTGCTGTCCAGAAGAACTTGGACAGATTTATCCTGGTGACCACTCGGTGACACTTTCTTCTGCGGAGGAGAAAACATTTAGCGAACACGAGACCAAAAAACTGGAGGTTAGAACTTAGAACGCAACATTTTGTAAGTTAGAGCTTCTATGTGTCCTGTACCTCAAAGTTCAAGCTGGTCAGTGTTTGAAAAGACAAATTAAATGATTGAAACCCGTCCAGAGAAGCTTGAAAAGCATTAAAACCCGAGAGGACTCATTATGAGCGGCACATGTGTTATTATATGCATGTGCAGGTTTCACATTCTCTCCAGCTGTCAGCCAGTCGCTAGTAAATCATGTTTTAATTCCATCGCGCTTGCAGCTATTTGGGCCGCGATAAATCAAACGCCCCCATCAGATGGGGCAGTAATGAGTGTGGCTGGAATCAAACGCACTGTGACAGCAAACAATACAGCTGTTTAAATCATAAAGGAATGATTTATACACGGACATGTCGTCTGAATGCTCCCTCAAGATGGGAGGTGATTCCTCTGTCTCTGCTAAATACAGATATTTCACCTGTTATCCTTCATTAAGCGACTTCATTTCCTTTCCCCCTCAGGTTGACGAGTCTGAGCTGATCCGTCTTCCTGAAAAAAGTTCAACCAAAATGGAGATTTTCTTGGTGTGTGTGTTTCTGAAGCTGCTCCTGATGTCCGCTGCTGCCAGGGGTGAGTACCAGAAGCACTGGTTTCAACAGAGACACGAAACAAGACGGTCTTTATCATATTGTCAGGGAAAATAATGTCTGTATCATTATTCTGCAGTGCTTGCAAAAAAAAAAATCCTTCTTTGTTTGACATTTGAAGCGTCATGTTCAGTTGTTGGATCCTCGCTGTGCTGCTGCTGCTGTTCCAGCCCCAGGAGTTGTTTTTGTTTTTACATAGTGTGGTTTTTGAAATGTTGTGGTTTGACTCCTCTGACTGTCTGAGGCCAGAAGCATGATGGGAGGACAATAGTGGATCAGGGACAAACATCAACTTTGTATTTTCTACCACTGAAACTGCTCCACGCTTTGGAGACAAGTTTATTAACTGACGCATTAGACACGTGTCCCTGGATGAATTTCAACTTTTTTTAGACTAGTCCTTGAACTTTGACTCGTTGTTCAGCAGCGTTCTGCTCTTGGCAGGTCGTCTCGATCCTACCTGGAAGTGGTGTTTGCTATTTTGCAAAGATTCTGTCTTGTTTGCTGTCGAGCGGTGATCCTAATTTGTTTTTCCCACCCGAGCCGTGCTGGCAGGTCAGAGTCTACAGGGGACCTGGCACCACACACCAAAAGCCTGTCTGACCTTTTAAGCCTTCAAATCTGTCACCACACAACATACGATTTATAATGCGGCCAATGCAATATTAAGTCAGCAATATGAATTAACCGTAGTAAAAGTCCAAATATATGGAAATGTTGTATATTATGGTATACTGTATAAATAAGATATATAAGGTATATTAAATCATGCTGAATTTCTACTCTAGCTCAGTTCTTAACCATCCAACAGCACTAGTCTATCTCTAGCTGAGGTTTCAATGCTGTTAATAGTTTTTTTTGGTAATTTTTATTTTCTCTTGTTGAGGGTTAAGGACAGAGGATGCCTTTGAGACAAATTTTGATTTGTGAATATTGGCTATACAAATAGAATTTGATTGATTGATTGATTAAGAACACTGGCATTTATACTGCCATGTTTGAATGAATACCATAACTGCGTGGAGTACTAGTGCCCTTTCAAAACCTGCCTGCTTGGAATGGGCTGTTTTCTTGACCTGTGGTGATGCTGGTTGCAGCCTTTCTCTCTGAAGCTGTGAATTTGAGCTGCAGTCAGGTGAAGAGCTGCTGCAGCTCCAACAGAACTTGAGACTGTTCCACTGCTGCTGCACGAGAAGCTGTTCAGCTGTTTGGTCACAGTCCAGTTGAGCTCGTGTCAGCCGGCAGAACCATGACCTGGAGAGTCAGAGGTCGTTGTTGTGAACGTGGCTGTTGTCGTGATAATGAGTCCCTGCCACCGCCGCTAGTACAGACTTGACGCCATAGATTACTTATAGGTTATATGTAAAGTGAGCAATGAGTAACAGTGAGTAAAATTGAGCATTTCGGATTTCAGTAAGTTTTCCGTTAGGCGGTATTCAGTATTTGAACAGCCCCATATGGAGGTCGTTGATTAGGATCATGTACAGCTCAGTTCCCTCAGCGCGCTAACTAACATCAGAACAAAAAACAACAACAACAACAACAGCCTGACGCAGATGCGAACGATCAACACTCAGGCGGCATCATGGGCCGACGGTCACAGAGTTGATGCCCGTTGCCCAGATCACACCAGTGATGGGTTTCCAGTGGGAACAAAGCTGCATTCAGCGAGGCCTGTGTGCAGACACGGGGCTGAAAGTAAACACAGGGTCATAGACCGCAAAGAGATGAGATTAGATTAGCCTATTAGGGAAGTTTGCTGTGCAATGCCACAGCATTTCCTCCCCCTCACTGCCTGCAGTCTGTCGACTGAGCAGGGCAGAGAGAGGGACTGGAGGTGTGGGAGAATGGAGGAGAGAGGAAGGAGGAGTGGAGGAGAGGAATAGAGGATATAGGCCATTAGAGGACAGGAGTTATAATTGATGATGAAAGAGAAAGAAGGGAAGTAAGAGGAAATAGAGAGGAAGTAGAGAAGGAAGTGTATCACAGGAGCGACTGAGAGAGAAAGGACAGGAGAGGGTGAAAAGGACACGGGGAACAAACTGTCATTGTTTACCAACTAGAAGCTGCAGTTTATCTAGTTAGAGCCTGGACCTGGTTTGTTTCTCTTGGTGAGAGTCCAGTATCAGTGTTTGAGCAATTCAACCAAAGTTACTGTGGAAATCAGTTTTCAGAAATGCAACAAAAAAGCTTTGTTTGTCTCCACGTTTGCATGTTTGGTGGATCTTGTGCCTGAGGTTCATACCATGTTGCTGTGGATCTGTGGGTTTGAGTAATGCAGCGTGTCATCGGTTCTCTGTAGCTCATCTTTGACATCCCTTGTTTACAGTGTAATATCGTACAACAGAGGAATCATCCATCTATTAATGCCATAAATCTGTCTTTTGGTGGAACGCACATCTCAAGAACTACTCATCTTCTCCCCTTAACACTCTTGTGTATATTGTTACAGTTTTTTTTAAATCCTTAAAGATGAAAATCAACCAAAAGTTGCACAAAATGCCACAAACTCCACTTTATTCCTCAGAGAAGCGTGCACTAATTCAGGGGGCCACATTAACAAGGTCACGGTGGAACTGAATAATCTTTAGCTGCGGTGGGAGTTGCCAAGTGCCACCACTGTGATCGACCTTAAGCCTCTGAGCAGCTTTACCATACGAGTAGTCCCAGGCTTTGTTCTGTGACACCAGCACGATATATGTTGAGGAACAAACCACAAGTCTGCGGCGTCCCACTATGGCTGGAATACAGTAAATAACCCCGTAAATGTCAGGAGGACAAAAACAGAGCATATATCAGACTGTTTACACTGAAGATCCCCAGAAGACGGCCTCTAGGAAGCAGGGCGAGTGTCTCGGGCTCTCAGGAGGGTGTGGGCCAAACGTTAGAGGAGAGAAAGGAAACTCAAATCAAAGCGGAGGCAGATTTTATCTTCTTGTTCAGGACTGGAAGTTCAACCAGTGATTGGATCGCTCACCACAGTCGTATTCACTTAATTGAAGCTGAATAGAAAAGTCATTCAGATCTAGTGGTGATTACAGTTTTCCAGTCTTTAGTACCAACATTCTAATTTAATTTCAGATAGATTATATTGAAAACTTCTACATGGCTGGACTTCTCCACTGCACTCTGACCGAATCAGTTCATCAGTCACTTGACGATCACCCAGATGAACATGCAAACTGCAGCGAAAGGGTTTCGCTCCCGGGCAGCTGCACAAACAATGAACAGTGAAACGTGAAATATCAGAGGACAATCCAGGACATTTCAAAATCGAAAAAATGAACTTTTTCTGCTTTTATTTCCACGGAGCGCTCGGTTGCAGTAAATATAAGGCAGCCATTGTACATGTATCCAGGAAGTCATGTCTCTGAAATGAGAAGTATGGTTCGCTTCAGTGAAATGGCAGCAGCACTGAGGTGAATTGATAGACCCCCGAGAACAGTTTGAAAGGCTGTTACTGGAAGTTACGTTTCCCTGGGTGTCCTCGGAGTTGAGCGTTACATGGCAGCGAAGTCGGTTTTCCACCGTTAGCGCTGATCGGCCAGTGGAAGTGAGGGAACCTTGGAACGGCCGAGGGGTTTTCGCTGGACCCCGCGGCACGGCACGGAGATGAAGAGAAAACTGAGAAGAGGAACAGGACAGAGAAAGAGAAAGCGAGAGAGAGAGGATGATATACAGGTGAAGAGAAAGAAAGGAGAGAAGCAACAGGGCGCAGACATGACACAGAAAGGAAGACAGACGGAGATAAGCCTGGCAATACACAGAGAGAAACAGAAATAGATGAAGACGCAACATTTATGCCTTTATTACAGCAGATGTCCCATAAACTGCTCCCCAGAGGCTTACACAACCGCACTGTTTGTACTGGTGTCTGGGGCCTGTGTGTGTCTGCGTGTGTGTGTGTGTGTGTAGTTGAGCATGAGACTGAGCAGCTGAGAGATTAGCATTCTCCTCTGTGGGTTGAACTGCACTGAGCTCGAGTACAGGGGTCAAACACTGGTGGTAGAGTCACAGTGCATTCTGGGATACCTGCTGCTCTGGACGTATGACTTTGTTCCAGTTTGGAACATATACTTTCAGGAAACATTCAGGTTGCTTGATTGCTTTCTTACAGAGAGGCTGATAAGAACTTTGATTGCACTTTCTGTGTCTGTGAGATAAATATGAAGCTGCAACCAGGAGATGGTTAATTTAAGGGAGGATAACAAGCCCCCAGGCAGCTACAGGCCGTTATGTGAGGGACTATTTCTTGGCACGGAGCAGTGATTTTCTGCACATAATCCCTCGTATAACAACAACCTGCTGGGGTTTTCTTTAGTGCATCAGAGATAAATGTAGTTTAATGTGTTGATCATCATTTCCAGTCTTTGTGCCAAACTAAGAAAACTGTCTTTTGGCTGTAGCTCTCTACTGAAGGCACAGATGTGAGGGTCTCAATCCTGTAAACAAAGAAAGGAAACTTCAATAGCAACATCTACAGATTCTAGATATTGAAAAATGCAGCTGCAGGTCAAGGCCAGAGCCTTGAGCTCCTCTGCTGCCATTGGCCACCACCATGGCCACCACCATGTTTTGCTACGATCACCTTGAAGATCCAAACCATACAACTAACCATCTGGGATTGAAACCAGTATTAATTATATACCCCAGTGACGTCCTTTCAGGATTCCAGCAGAATTTAGTTTGTCTCTGCTTTTACCTGTGATGTTGAAAAGACTTGTTCACATCTTTCTTTGTTTCCTCCTCCACCCGCACTCTGCCTGGAAGCAAACAGAGAAAAGGAAGGATATACCCAGAAATCAGTTGATGAGTGTGGGTTGTTTACATGGTTTCCTGATGCTCTGCTCTGTCCAAACAAATGTAATGTTTTCCAGGTGATGTTGCTCTATAGACCACCCGTCATGTGCGGTCGGGGACAGGAACAGACGCGGAGATGAGAGGGTTTTTATTTGTTGTTCTACGAAGTGTCGAAGGGCCACAAACATTAAAAAGGCATCTTCATTGCGCCGACGCTGCCAAATCAGGGATGCACATGGAGGAGCAGGAGAAGAGACACACAAAGAGGCAGTGGGGAGCGTAAACAACCGCACACACAGATGCTGGAAATGTATACAACCATAAATATGACTAAACACATGTAAGCGCACGCACACACACACACAGACACACAAACACAGACACACACACATGCACACATACCACAGTAACTTAACAACCTCCTGTCCCACACACTCATGACTGGGGAATGTAATTAGCAGGCCAACACTAACAATGATATGTAGGAGAGAATTGTCGTCGGGCACAAAGAACAACGGATCGACAGTAGAGCTTGAAATGTTTCAGAAAAGAAAAGGAGGGCTACAGCCAATCATTAGTTTTACTTATTCACTGATTGTCCTGATTTAATTGAGTGTTCGGTAAATGAAATATCAAGAAACTGGGCAAGATTCCAAAGTTCCCACAAACTCAACTAATGTGTACGAACCCTTTGCTTGGTCTAACCACCGGAATCCTAACATGCAGCTTGTAGACAAGGAAATATTTACAGTTGTGAAGGTGGAACCATTATTTTGTCATTTGTAGATTAAATTCTTTGGGTTTCAGACTTTTAAAGACGTCACAGTTGAAAACACTCGCTTTGATGGTAGTTAACTAAAAAGGCTTAATTTTTGACACATTATGTGAATTCTAGATGTTTAAATTAAACCCATATAGTTGTGTTTAAAGGAAAACAAACTAAAATCTACATTATTTTACAGAGTATATTTGTAACGGTAGTATTTGCACGTCTCTCCACGTGGAGAACGGAGAGAGAGGTGGAGGAGAGGGGCAGCATCTTGATTCCTCGTAGAGTAAACGACTGCATACCACAGACAGATGCTTGAAACTGCCTCGTAGTGACCAGACCCACTCATCAGTAAATCTCCTCTGCTCCGCTCCTCTTGTTTGAGCAATGCAACGCGTCCTAAATCACAGCTCGCCATCGTAAACGCCATTTGACAGACTGATAGACTCTATATGGCCTGATGTGGCTGATGGGCATCTGGCTGCTGGATCCCGGCTCCATCATTGCTGGTGTTATACATCGTTAAGGTTTCCATTTTCCACAGAAAAGCCATTTTACTAAAGCATAAGGATCAAAACTTCAAGAAAGAACATTTTTATACCTTTTACCTTATATCAAATAAAACTCTTAATTCAGCCTGTTAACTGGAAGGTGCAGTAGAAGACTCATTCTTTTCGGTGACCAACCTAATCTTTTTTGTGTGGTGATAATCTTTTTGTCTTTTATATGACAGAAAAGCTGAAATCTCCAGTGTGTGTGTGTGTCTGCTGATTATGTGGTGATTAGCAGACAAAGGGCGGCTTCAAAGAGCCCAGATGACGCTCTGGGTTCCTCTTGTTAAATCCTAATGTCAGGACCAAATGTTGTCTCGCCGGCTATTTGCACAAGAAGAGCTGTCGTCCCAATATCCCAGAATGCAACTTTAAATCTAAAGTCTTCCTCCTTTTTTTAAGTTTTACTTGAGGTTTAGATGAAGTATTTGAGAAATGACAAATCTAGAGTGAGACGTCCAAAACCATTTTTTCTTCCAAACTATATTTACAATATTAAAATTTTAAAAAACGTAATCATTGTGCATTGTCTGCTCTTAGAATTTAACCTGCTCTGACATGAAGCCATTTGCAGGAAACCGATTTGTCGAGCTTAAGGCCAGGCGCCCCCCCCCCCCTTTTTTTAACTCTGCTTTACAGGGCCTGTTAATGTTAGAGGCTATTAGCCCACATTTAGATAAAGTCAACGTTTGCTTTGACATCGCTAATGGCAGGGTGGTAATGGGGTTGTCTGGACTCTCTCTGTGGGGGTTGTCTGTGTGTCGGGGTGATGTGAAGATGTGACGTGTGTTTGTGGAGGGGGGGCGGGGGGGGAACGGCAGAAAGAAACAGGAGGAGATAGGATATCAAAAGAGAGGCTTTTGGGAGAGAAATGGTGAGAGACGAGGAAAGAAAGGCTAAAAGGAAGTGACCCTAAACCTCAGGCAGACTCAGAATTCATCCGCCCAGTCTGATAGTATCACATGTTCTCTATCGAACTGGTTCTTTAAGCTGGAGGATGTAACACTGAACTCAAGACTCCACGTTTTTATAGATAGAGATTCAGGCTTTAACTCTAAAAGTTTTGGGCTGTCCACAAATAAAGAAAAGTTCTGTCCAATGCCACAATGTTTGACTACATGAGTTTATACCTAAAGGCCCTAGAAATAGTTATAGAAGCTGCAAACAAAGTATATAATGACAAATATATATATGCAAAGTATATGTAATGTTCATAACAGTATAATTGCAGGGGTTATGGTCATGTTATTGTTAAAGCAGGTTACAAAAGTTTCGAGTTTCTTATTCATAATTTGCTCCTTCAATCCTCAAATATATGTTTTTTCCTTCTAGCCTCACATATTTTGGAGTGTTTGAGCTTTACAGTCGTATTTGTTGACATATGCAGGTTTATCATCATCCCTTTTTTAAAATATGACACTTTGCACATATGTCTTTCTCCTCCGCTCCTCCTCGTACTCTTTCCTCCCCAGCTTTTGTGTCTCCTCTCTCCTACATAGAGCTGTATTGTGTGGGTCATGGCGCCACAGTGCTGTATTGTGGTCTCTGTGGGTTTGGGGTATGTTTGGTCAGTGCTACAGCACAGCGGGTCAAAGGGCAGCCTGTGGATCAGGGGAGGGGAGGGGGGTCAGGGACAGTGTGTGTGTGTGTGTGTGGAGGGGGGGGTCAGAGAAACCACATGCCCGCACCGGAGGAGACTGCAATAACACACCAGGAACCCCACAGGACAACACACACTCTGCTTTCACTGCTTTATCTAGTCCCTGTGTCTCACTCGCCCTCAGGTCAATCACTTCATTGTCATGTATGACAGAATCACACTAATTAACACATCCAAACCCAACTAAATGATCTATATTGGTATATTTTTTAAACCAAATATTGCGTAGAACAATATGACAGATAACATTTAATAGATTGTTTTTATTATGGAGCTTTTGATTTCCAGTATTTTATCATATGGTTGCTTTTTATTATTATATTTTTTCAAACAGGCACAATACACAAGACAATACATTTCCTGAGTCTTGAATCCTGAATATCTGTAAACTTTAAGTACTTCAGTAAATAGTACTTTAGAGCTAATGTAAAAAGCCCGGGAGCATGTTATTCTGTTCCAGGTCCCTTTGGTTAATCACCACTTTTCACTCAATGGTTCACCGGGATCTATTTTTTTCAAGGTGGGAAAGATGGAGTTAAAGCTTGTCTACAGGGAGGTCTGTGTGAGTGTCAGTCACCTAATTGTCTGTACTGTTCTGCCTTTACATCTCACCTCCTCTCTGATCTGTCTGTTCTCTTTGTCGCTCTCTATCTCCCTCTCTGACAGTTTAATTCCTCTGCCACTTTCTTTGTCTCCGCTGGTTTCCCTCTCTCGCTCTCTCTCTCTCTCTCTCTCTTGTCTGCCCTTCAGCTAGACCCTTTCCAACTGTTTTTTCCTAACCCCACCTACCACACACACACACACACACAGACACACACAGTCTCCAGCTGTTATTCCTGATGGCGTTACAAATGAGATGCTGAAAGGTGATCGCTGCGACAGGAGACGTAGACCCTCTGTTTTCTTTGGGCTTTAGCTTGTCAGATTGGGTCTGTTGAGGGGGTGCGGGTCGGGTTGGCGGTTGGGGGGGTGGAGATGATGCAGTTCTCAGGGCAGCTGTGTGTTTGTGGGTAAGTGTGTGGCTGTGTGTGTGTCATTGGCCGTGATAGACTGACCGACAGACACACACACACACGTCCAACCCTAAAACCTATAAATACCACCATTGTGACCCGAGCCTCGAATGTGATTGACATGTTATGGACAGTGAGCCACGCTCTCGTCCTATTGGTTGTTTACGAGACGCTCAGGTGACCTTCAACCTCGGGAAGTGGAGGCTGATCAGGGGCAGGATGTTAAGGCAGGCAGCTTTAGGAAATACTTTTTGTAAGCTGTTGCTGTAGTTTGACACACTTGAGTTCTTATTTGTCTCAATTCAAACATTTGCTCGCACAAAATGAACACACACTTTACTTGATTTTGTTCTTGCAGGTTTCACATATATCAGTTTGCATGAAATTGCAGGATTCAAAAGTTATTCTCCAGGAATATTATGTCTCTTTCTTGTTTTTCTCTGCTGTTTCCTTTCCACTAAAGCAGGAAACCCACTTAAAGTCTGTTTTTAAGCGACTTTATATCAATGAACACAATGGGCTCAGAGACTGTTTGGGGTTGGTCTTCCTTCAAGATCAGAAAAAACTTTAAACATGGCACAGAGTGGAAAACCGCGACACACGAGGAGACACAAATGCACTCTTCTTTCTCCCCAGTGCCAGCTGTCAGTGTGGAATCCATACTTCAGGGGGAATGTGAGAGGACTGTGAGAGTTGTGGGGGTGGGAACTCTGGTGGGGACATATACCAGTGTATGTGGCTGTGTGGCCAAAGAAGGGCATTCTTGTCATCTGGTATCTACTGATCATTACTGATCTATTTCCTTCAAATGAAATAGAACGTAGTATTTGTCACTGTCCAATAACCTGTTTGTATGTCATTGTGTTTGTCACCATCACAAGACAATAAGTGATGAGATGAAATAAGATAAGATTACGTTTTATTATCAGAGTTATTCTTCCTAAATTCATCCCACGATGTGCAGTTTCACAAAAAACATATAACCAAACATCAAAGAACTTATTGAATTGCTCATTATGGTTAAGTTGCTGCTGTGGAATTACTCCTCTAATATTTAGTCCTCATTCTATACATGGACGCTTGTTGAATCTTTCTGTAAAAGCAGTTATTTTGATTTATAGTTGATTCAAATCTAACTTTGGAAACTTGGATTTTTAAGTTTTGGCTTTGCGTTAGTTGCCTTAATTCTTTTTTCTGGCATATATCTATTTCTTGGTCCATCCTGGAAGAGGGAGCCCTCCTCAGCTGCTTCTTCTGAGGTTTATACATTTTTAAACGTTTTATTTTTAGACTAACTGCTTTTCCAACTCAAAGGTCTGAATGTGACGACCCTGTTTGCTTCACACACTGTAAAGCACCTTGAGTTTTGACTCAAAATGTGTCACCAACGCAGTAGAATCTCAGCTCACATAGACAACCGCCGAAAAGCCACCGGTCCCCCTCCCGGAGCCGGACACAGTGGGATTCAACTCTTTCAGGACTTCACATGCAGCCAAAGTAGACAGAGCATCCTGCGTTGATTATTGTTAATAATTTGAGAAGCAGCACAGAAAGGCATGACTGGTATTTCTTGCATATTTCCCAAAGCAACAGGCAAAACATTGACCAGATCTGCAGAAAATTACAAAAACAGAGTATCTGCAGATATCGGTTACAGCTGCGGTGAAGTAACCCGGGACGTTAAGCCCCTGCCAGTAACACAAGGTGCCGACGTACAGCCTGCAGACCAGTTAGCTGCGTTAATTATTTCCCACTGCTCTACACTTCATCACACTGGTCAGCTCAGCGCGCACGCATTATCAGGAGGTAATCCCTCTGTTGTGCTGGCTCCGTTATCACACCAGGATACAACGGGCCTATTCTTCCACACGTAATTAACAAAGGTGCTTATGTGCTGCTTTCTGGGATTTAACTGTTGTGTTGGTGGAGCTTTAGGGGAGGCAGTGGGACCCGCTGGAAAATGGCGCTGGAGGAGGAGGGGGAGAGGAAAGCTCGCAGATCAGCGGTGCAGCCGAGCTTTCAGACTTTAGGTGTGCAGCTTTCACCACACTGGATTACTTGTGGTTACTTTTAGTTGAGAGGAAAAAAAGTTTGGGGTTTAATCTGGAAACTGCATGTCGCCCTCAGTGGTAGAGAGTAATATGATTTAACACTTGTTAATACACATGTCCACATTTAACTCTTAGCTGCTTTCGAGCTCTCTCAGGAGCAGTGTGTTAATGTAGATGTCTGAGTGAGAGCCTCCAGGTTATCTGCAGACTTTCTCTGCCTGGGGGGGGGGGGGGGGGGGGGGGGGGGGGGTTGATGATGCTTCCAACACGCAATAGACGCAACACAAAAAAACTAAAGAAAAATCATATCATCGGGTGAAAAGTGGTGATACACACGTAGAAGACACAGATGGAAGATGTCTAGAAATGTTGTGGTGTGTGAAACCAAGTCCGGACCCAATTCTCATAACCGCAGGTCATGTCTGAAAACAGCTTTAGGGAACCTCCCACTGTTCTTAATCAAACCTGATTGGCTGAGAACGAGATCAACTCACAAGGCAGCCTGGGGTCACATTTTGACAGAAAGGTTAAGGTAAACAGATTATAGAAGCAAGATCCAGCAACTTAGCCTAAAACTGCAAAAAAAAAGTAGCGTATTGTTGTTGTCTGCGTTTTCTTTTATTGTGACACACACACAGTGACACATGTGCAGAATGATGAGAGGAAAAAACAAGTGCAAGAGCTGAAGAGAACATGAGGGAGGCAGACTGAGGCAGAGATTAGTCCACACTGACAGCCACAAGTAACATGATGACTGATTCATTTCAGCCGGTTTTCTGGAATCGCCTGTGAATGCATGTGTGTGCTTTTCAAGAGTGTGTGTGTGTGTGTGTGTGTGTGTGTGTGTGTGTGTGTGTGTGTGTGTGTGTGTATGTGTATGTGTATGTGTATGTGTATGTGTATGTGTATGTGTATGTGTATGTGTATGTGTATGTGTATGTGTGTGTGTGTGTGTGTGTGTGTGTGTGTGTGGTGTGTCAATCAACACTTCACATGCTCTGTTCCCAGATTGCCTTGTGTATCTTTGCCAATTCCGCATGTGACACACACACACACACAAACACACACGTAATGTTATGATTCAACCACTGAATCTTTTTGCTTCTCACACGGATGAACAAGAGTTTTTCTGTCCTTGATGAGTCTTAATGGATCCTAGTCCCTCACAAACCTTCTGGTGGTGAAACTACACGAATCGTGTGGAGACATTTAATCACTTTCCAAAACCAACAATCCACCACTTCACATAGCGATCAGCCAGATGTGCAAATGTGTGGAGCAAGTCAAAGCAGTTTTTAAACTTGTCTCTCTCACTGGGTTTTTAAGTACTCAGCATTTACATGAACGTGAGTTGAGAAGATTTATTTTTGTATTTTACATTTTTGTAACAGGCTTTACTTTGATTTGCCAGTGTCACATAATATCGTTATTTATTCAGGTGAATCCTGTTTAAATGTGAATCTCATTTGCAAGAGAGACTTGAATTTGCATAAAGTATCAATCAGTTAAATATATTAATGCAAATCCAATGATCTTATGATGAACTGAAACACTTTCTCTGATCATAATCAATCATTAGTTTCAGAAGCTGTGAAACTCTCCAACATGTTTAAATATCAAAGATTAAATCCTCATGAAAAATGTTGAACACATCTTTTATAGAGGTTTCCTACATCTGAGGGATCTAATGGGGCCTCAAAGGATTTTACCTGATCACCTTCGATGCTCATGTGGCATCAGGTCACAATGAAAGAAACACAAGCTTTGACTCCATCAGTTTTTACTTGTGTATCCATGATGTGTGTGCAGGTTCAGTCCCGTGTGAGCTGCATGTGAAGGGGTTATAGGTGACCTCATGTGAAGTTTGAGTCAAACGTCTTCATTTTGCTGATAGATTTGTACGTCAGTCAACAGAAAGAGATGTAGGTTAAGCACATGCAGTTACACACACACACACACACACACACACACTTTATTCCTCTCTCTCTCACACACACAGTAGGCTAAGGAAAGACAGTGACCTGAGCTGAACAAATGGACTTAGTCACGGCTGAGGATTGGTGTGGAATGTGGGAGGGGGCGTGCGTGCGTGCGTCCATGTGTATGTGTGTGTGGGTTTGTGTGTGTTACA
Organism: Platichthys flesus; assembly: GCF_949316205.1. Taxonomy (NCBI): domain Eukaryota; kingdom Metazoa; phylum Chordata; class Actinopteri; order Pleuronectiformes; family Pleuronectidae; genus Platichthys; species Platichthys flesus. Next base: position 5,920,968 of record NC_084952.1, on the reverse strand, counting down.
TGCATGCTTGGAATGTCTAACTCTCCACCCAGTGAACCAGAAAACACAGGTGGAGGAGAGAAGGAGGAAATACAGGAGGAGGATGGAGGGAGGAGAAGGAGGGCGGACTGGGTTATCACACACAACAACAAGTGTGTAATATGGATTTAGAAGTGTTGATTAACTAATTCACTTCTTCAGTCTTCTTTGCTTGTTTGTTATTAGTGCTTCATTTGTTTTTTTCTCACTATTAGAGACTTAAATAATGTTTTACTTACTTAACATGCAGAACTTAAAGACATAAATTGTGCCTGATTACATGGAAGAGGTCAAAAGTGTGTCTACATTCTATCAGGCTTGATGCCAGTAAAATACATCGCTGCCAAAAACCACAACAAATCTGGTGAAACACGTGAACGTGCACAGAATATCATTAGGAGCAGAAAGTTATTCTGCATTGATCTGCATGAAGAACGGGTCACAGCACTGAACTTTACACAGCTTCCTTCAGAGTCTCCTCCCCCAGGTTCCCTCTCTGAGATTAACAGGTCATGTTTAGCCAACATCAAAAATTCAGCCAATTAGAAAATGGTTGTTAGAAAAACGTAGCTGCACCTCCTGAAGCACAGCCAACAACCAGAAGGTCCAAGAATCTGAAGGTTCCCAGTTCCTTTCCTGCTCTTAGACATTTCTTATTAATGGTTGTTTATGTTAACAGACGAGTTTAAGTTGTGGCTGAAATATAAAACTAAAGATTGTTACCATATTGTGTAATGAAACATCATTCATTAAAATGAATGATCCAGAAGAAAAAAAACTCACACATTGAAGCCAAGGTGAGGATACCTCCTCTTATATTGTTGAATATCATAAAACCAAATTTAATTAAATGCTCAACACAAAGTTTCTGCTCCCGTTGATTTATTCTTCTCATTTCTATTTTCGCTCCAGACGATTTATATCTAATCTACGATTATTTAACTGCCTCGAGAGTAACTCCGTCTATTCAGGCGCTTATAAAATCCGTCTCCTGCTTTATATGTGCTAGGTCAATATGAAAGACCCGTAGCTTTATCACTGAAGGGCACCACAGCACATCTCTGTGTGTGTGCTTGTGTGTATGTGTGTTTTCACTGCTGTTAATGTGTAACAGTGTCTGCCTCCAGAACGCTGATAAAAGTCAGGTCGAGGACACCGGTCGCGGCTCCTCGTGCACACAAACATCCACACACACTCAAGAGTGTTAACTACTTCTTATCTCGCACCAGCTATGTCTGGCCTTATCTGCAAGGCACGCGGCGCTCTGCATGCACACACACACACACACAGACACACAAACACACAGAAGATGCGCACCCACAATACAAATGGAGGTATTTACGATTACCATTTTGTTGAGGGCAGTACAGTGTCGTTAAATATAAAGGTTTGCCACCAAAAAAGGGAGGCTTGAAATGTCGGCCACTGCCTTGTTCAGGGGGACATCGCTAACCTGTCTCCGCTGCGGTAACCTGACAGTGACGGAATAAGTAGATTGACCCCGACCTCCGACTTCTCCCATATGTTTAACAGCACCTGCAGCAGCTGTAGGTTTTTTGGGGGGGAGACTTTTCAGTGTGTTAAATGTCACAGGAAAAAGTAAACATGAATGAAACGGTGAAGCTGTCCAAACATCTCCATTTCTGCAATGTCAAACTTGAAATGCTAAGAACTGAAGTTCTTCACCAGTTTCCTGATGTAATTACATTCTATTTGAATGCCTATGCATGGATATAAAGAGTCGATCTGAGCATTTACTTCTTTTAAATTGTTCTTAGAGTGTCTTTATTATAACAGTGTTTATATTTTAATATCTGTAGCTGCACCACCGATTTGTGCAAAGAAAGACAAATGTGAATATAAACCGACACAGGATTTCAGATTGTTCTTGGCAAATTGTCCGTATTGGAAGATTTTCCTTTTACTAGAGTGAATGATTAATTTTCATAAATCTTCTGTGTCTGATTCATTATAGGGGGGGGCAGGCAGGCAGGCAGGTATTCAAAATGGTTCATTGCATTTTGCTGGTCGGGAAGTAAACTGAGCAGATTAATGTTTTGCAAAGTGTAAAACCCCGACAGGAAAAGGTCTGTGGCACAGTTTGCACTTCACCCTGCAGGTTTCAGAGGAGGTGAACACTAAATGTTAACTTTGGAAAAACATCTATGTGGTCATTTTATATTATTATTAAACTCTAGACTGTTTACAAATGAGAGGTTTTACTTCTACACGAGGAACTAAAGTTTCCCCCTCCATGCACAGCAGCTCATTTGGAACGTTTCCTGTAAATAACAGCCTGGGAGAGATTTTTCTCACTGGAAGATAAACTTACTTTATTCTTTTTAAACTTTATTTCTGTGAACTTTTTTAACTTCAGTGCGTTATGATGGAGCTAAGTTTAGCACCGTATGTCTCATACGTCAGTAATTGGCTGTGGATCAGGACGTCTGTTCCATGTCTGTCTCAGGTCTTATATTGCCTTAAAGTGTAACCCAGTCCCCAGCCTACACACACACACACACACACACACACACACACACACACACACACACAGATGCACACACACTGAACTGGAATAGTACTTATGGCCTTTAACCTACTTTCAGCCCCAGCTGGCCCCCTTCCCTCATTTATTTGGTCTTTTCCACTCCCCCCCCTTCCACTTAACGAAATATAATGTGATTATCTTCATTTCCCCCCCATTTCTTAAATCCCATTATCTATTAGCCAAAGATGATCACAGTTGCAGCTCAGAAAAAACAATTCCATCTTCAGTTTAAAGAGATTACGTCATCAGGCAGTCTCCTCTTTATTTCAACACATGTTTTGTAGTTTGGGGAGTTAAGACGTAGGAAGTGTATTTATAACTTGATCCATAATGTTAAAAAACCCCACGCCAGGTCCCGTGGATGCTTTGGCGGCTCCGTCATCAAAGCCGACAGGTGGCCTTTTAATATGCTCACTGTCAAACCATGCAAAATGTCATTTCCCCTCCTTCTCCATCCAAAGACAGAAGTAACAGAGAAAACCAGGTTTTGTGTCTTCAGGTTTAAACAAGTCGTGACTGCGAGACGTTAATGGACCGTTCAGGATGTCTCTTGCTCTGTCAATCTCTTTGTCTCACAGGATGTCAACGTAATACACGGTCATGGAAAGTAAAGCACATTCTGTTGCAGTCTTCATCGCAGGTAGTCATTAAGATGTCAGTTCCTTGTCCAGCCTGCACTTGACCTGCAAATCCCCAATTTTAGCAGGTAGTTGTTTGAGTGGATTAATTCTGTCTCTTAATCCCTTCGTCTCTCCATTCCTGAGCCGTCTGTCTCCATGTGTACGCCTAACTTTCTGTCTTTCACACACAACTTCGTCTTTCTTCCCTTCCTGTACTTTAATCACTTTCCTTAATTTGGCCCAACGTGTTACTACCCTCACACAAGTGCATACTGTGCATGATGTGGGTTTTTTCCCGAAAAGCTCTTTACAAGCTTTGAAAGAATGTTCTCGGCTCCAACTGCCCTCAGGTTCCTGGTGGTTTGTGCAGCTTTACGGTCTCAGTTTCCTCAAAAACCTTGTTCCCACTTTCCAGTGTTTGACAATCCTCCATCTTTCCTTTATGAAATGAAACTGGTGTAGTGTTTATTTTGGGACCTGAGGGCTGGAAGCAGTTTTATGAATCTGACTTTTGAAAGTGCATGAATGAACCTCAGTGCGTCGGCCGCGAGATAGAACTTCAGGTTGAAGCTGCACCGATGAGTTGTGGGCGTTGAGATTTAATTTGATCCTTTACTGCGAATCTACACATTTTTTCCCACAGTGTGAAACAGCCAATTGTTTCCATCAAAGCAGTTTCCTCTTGTCCAAGTTGAGTAAATGATTCGTTTTCATAAATCTTCTCTGTGATTCATTTAAAGGGGGGGGGGGGGGGGGGGGGGATGGCATTAGGAATGATTCATTGCGTTTTGCAGGCCAGGAACTAAACTGAGTGAATTTATTGTTCTTGTAGATATAAAAGTTGACAGGAAAAGCTCTGTGGTACGTTTTGCACTTCACGCTGCAGGTTTCAGAGGATGTTGAGATGAAATGTTCACACTGCTCTTTGGTTTTGGAAGGAACCATTTTTTCACTCTATTTCGGGGGGACATTTTGGGCATTGTTTGTTTGAATGAGGTGAGCTAAGGTTTTTCTCCTCCTCCTCAACTTGCCTGGTAGGTTTCCTCTATACAACAGCCTGGGCTCTTATTCTTAATCTCACTTGTGGAAAGGTGAAAATCAGACAGGTGCTGTAGCAAGAAGAAGAGAGGTGGAACAATAAATCCAGACTCATAGAAGAGAAGCAGAAAGAGGTGGATAGACTGGGGAGGATGTGAAAGAATAAGGAAGGAAGTAGCAACGGAATAAACCATATAACTCTCTATAAACAGGCAATAAAATACCTTGATTCAAATGAATAAGAATAAGAATACAAAAGGTTTTTAAACATTCATGAGTGTGTGCTCTCAGGAAGCCGATGGTGTGAGTAACTCTGAGGATCAGGTAGTCGTTAAAACCACTCAGCAGATTCCACGTTTTTCTGGCTGCTGTGTTTTTTCTTCTTCTTCTGTGTCTGTGAGAGAGAGAGAGAGAGAGAAAGAGAGAGAGAGAGAGACAAGTGTCGGCCTTCGGGTTTTTGCTGCTGTGTTTCTCCCTCAGTGACGTTGATGTATCCTCCCCGGCCTCGGGCCCAGTGTTAACTGTCAGGACGGAGTAACAAGCAGCAGTTGACCTATTGATGAGGTGGAAGTGACTGGGTCAAAATGAGAAAGTGTCGGTGGAGCGAGTGTGTTTTTGTGTGAGCACGTGTGTGAGACAGAGGAAGGAAACTTAATGTCTTCCCGTCACTCCGCTTGTTGCCTCAGGCCCGAGAAAGGCAACGGAGTGTGTATGTCGGAGTTTGTGTGTCTCAGTGACAGAGAGGGAATGGGACAGACTGCCTGATAAAAACTCAGATAACTTTCCCACCTTGATTTGCCCAGACTGTTTAAGTTTAGTCTGGACCAAAATAACAGGTGTGGAAAGTGCCTTCGACCAAACACTCCGACCCAGAGAGGTGGTCTCGGTCCGGATCAAACTCAACCATGGTTCATTCAAATGGAGAGACAGTTTTTTTCCTATGCACTTTATTTAATAAGTCTGCTAATGCATCAGCCGAACTGGCAACACACCAATGACTGATGCACGCCCATCTACAAACACATAAATCTTTGAGGATTGGTTGAGTACCTAAGCATTTTATTCCAGCCACCAAGGTTATGACGACAGGACGAATGTATATCAAACAAAAGTCTTTAGCTCGCTCCCATATTTCCAACTTGAAACCAACACTTTACCTGATCAGATGTCCTTAGTTCGGACCCTCAGGTGTGTAAATGCTCTAACTCAACAAGTTTTTTCAAATTTTGTGTTACGCAACCAAACATCTCCCTGGACTGGTCATAATACAATGTGATAACTGGATCCAGCCTTTTTAAAGAGAGTTCAGAAACACAAGCTGAACGGCAGAGGATTTCACGGTTTAAACAAAGTGTTGCATAAATATCAGACTTACGTGTATTCGGGTAATTTTAGCAGCAAGCAGAAATTTTCCTTGGAGCCCAATGTGAAGGGATAAACCTTCTGCCAAGTTTATGAACTGGGGTCAGTTAAAAGTACAACATAGAAATAGGTTTATTTTGTAACTGATGGGATAATAATGATGACCTCTTTAGGACCCTTTTGTGTAACTGTGCTCCAGTCTTATCAGAAACACACATTGACACATAGCTGGGTATGCACACACACACACACACACACACACACAGACACACACACGCAAACACACACACACACACACCTCTACCTTGCGCAGTACATCAACACTGTGTCCCGCTGTTAAGTGCTCTCCATCAAAAGCATTCCTCAGCTCTCTCCTCCAGCTCCAGTCTCACTTCCCTGCCAATAACAACTCGGTGTTGGACCCATCTGACTCAGAGACCAGTGGAACGTTAAGGGGATTAAAAGACCAAACTCTGGATCCAAAACCAAAACGTAAAGAGTCACGCGAAATATGGCAGCACATAAATTGACCAAATTATCAGGTATTGAGTGTTCAGACACTGAAGAGGTTTTTTAAACTGATTTCTAGAAGTGTCACATGTGTCCTTGTGATGGAGAGTGGCTGTTTATTGTTCTCCCTCAAATGTAAAGTATTTTACAAATCCTTCATTGTCAGCCAATTGTGGAATTAAGTTTTTTTTTTCTCTCAGGGAAATGTCTGGGAAAGGCATTACTGACTGATTTAAAAAAAAAAACCTCACTGCTCAGACCTTAGCTGGCAGTGGAGCTTAAATTTCAAAAAGCAGCAGAATGGACAACCATAGAAAAGAGTGAAAGTGTGGGTTGATCTAATTGGAATCTACTCAACCTGCTCAACTGTAACTAGAACCAGACGTACTGTAACTAGGTTAGATTAGACCAAACTATATTACACAATACACACTGGACCATTGTATACTGGATTTGTTAAGCTGCTTTCAGACTTGCATTGAACTCCAGAGACTCTACACACTTTCTTGCAAATGATCGAGAGAGAGCCTCCGGGTTTATCTGCGGACTTTCTCCACCTGGCCCCCCCGCTGATAAAGTCTGCATAAAGTCCCTCGAATCTGATGGGACAGACTTTAGTGAACTGAGACTTTAGTTAACTAATATATACTTTTAGTTAACGATTTAAATGAGTCCAAGTTAAAACCTTCTCTTCTACTACCCAGAAACAAAGCCAAAATAGCCCTGATACAAACACTTCACACACAATGATGTAATTTTGAGCCACGATATCGAGATAATTCACTCATGACGTTTTACTTCCTTTTTATACCTGAAATGAGAGAAATATCTTTATAAAGAATATTTGATGTGTATTTTGAGTTTTTTATTTTGTCCATGTCCCATCTGCTATGATGGAGGAGGCGGGGTTTATGATCTACACTGTTGCCAGCCACCAGGGGGCGATTGAGTGGCTTTGGCTTCACTTTGGGGAGATGTCATGCTGTCCATCTTTTTTTCCGTCTATGGTTAAAACTAGAAAGTGGACTTTTAGTTGTTTTAAGTTAAACTACTATTTCCAAGGTTAAAAACACAATATAATATACTATGCGGTAATAGTCCTCTATAAAATATTTCAAAATAAAAACAATTCTCCCGAAAATTCAGGCACCAAAACGAATCTGTCCGAAGAAATGAAGTGAGCAGTACATTGTGAGTGTAGCTGTGAAAAGAGCACAGAGCATATGAACTGATTTATTTGGCCTTCAGACTTTCTCCCTCGGTCCAAGCTGGAGGAGGATGATGAGTTCAGTTCAGAGCTGGTAGGTTCTGCTTCACGTGTGAGAAGTGTATCTCTGACTCGAGCTGTATTTTCCTCATTAAGCTGTATAGTATTAGGTATGCTCCTCTAACTTATTGCACACTCCCTGCTACATCAAGGGGAGGGAGAGGGAGGCTGTGCATGGAATGTGTGCGAGCATCTGGAGGCGCAGAGACAACTTTTTATTGTTGTGGGAAGTCAGTTTTAAGCAAAGGAGCGCCCATAAGCCCCAAATGGACTAAACAGACAAACGTTTTCTAGCCTTGCAATTTGCTTTACCCCCCCTATACACACACACACGCACACAAACACACACACACAAAGATGCAGGCAACCCAACAGATAAACGGACAAAGATGCTGAAGCACACAAAGGCACATAATCAGTGTAAATTGACTAAATAAAGTAACTCTGCCACTTTTCATATGTAAACTAACATTCAGCTGCACATATAATACATGTCCTGAAGGACCTACACACATGCACCAACCCCCCCACACCCAGAGACACACAAACTCACACTCGTGTCTCAGGAAAGAGAAGAATAGATTTTTTTACTCGCTTCGGTTTCACCTCAGGAGACAGATTCAAAAAGACATTTCTATGGTCATGGACCGTGCAAAAAGCAGGAGGAGGGGGATAAGCACTGGGGAGGAGGAGAGGCGGGCGAGGAGGGAGAGTGTAGCAGAGGTTAACTGTTGAAAGTTGAGAGGTTCAGTTCGAGGTCCTGCCCCTGTGATCCTCTGGGGGAAGCTGAGGCTCCGCATGTGCAAATCCGGGGCAGGGGACGAGTAAATCACGCTCTGAGAAAATAAGAAAGAAAAAAAAAAAAAGAGGAAATATGGCACAGCACAAAGAATTTGGTGTGAACGAGTGTGACGAGAGAGAGCGGGGAGTAAGAGAGTGAAATGGAGTGAGGCGGAGAGGTCGATGGGAGTGATGACAGGGGGAGAGGGGACAGGAGGAGGCCGAGGAAACGAGGGGTTAAGGGCAAGAAAGAGAGAGGTAGCAGGGGAGTAGAGAGAGTTCAGGGGAATGAGATTTCAATCCGTCTGAGGACGAGAAGAGAAGAAATAGACGGAAGAAAATGAACAAAAATAGGTAGAAAGGAACATAAATAAGAAAAATGATGTATGTGTTCAGGGAGATGCATAAAAGAAAGAAATGGGGAAAGAACAGCAGGAGGACGCAGGATTAATAACCAGGCTGCAGAGGAAAGAAAGAAATCAAATGAGAACAAGTGAGCTGTCAGGCCACTGATGAGAAAACCACACAGCCTAACAAGCACAATAATCTGTCCAGGAGCGATGAGGATGGAGGGAGGACAGAGGAGGAGGAGAGACTGATGTGAATACCTCCATGTGACTAATGTGTTTTTCACACATTTCACCTTGATTCACATCTGCATCCATCCCTCCATTCATCCATCTTTGTGTCGACCTGGTTTAACAGCAGCAAACACATGAAGACTGCCACTGTAACTCTTTCCCTTGTTAAAATCATATTAATTTAGCCAATATTATATATATATAGAAATTATTTCCAATATCTCCAGTTGCACATTGAAGAGAATTATTGTGAAAGTCTTTGTCAGAATTTCCAGAAGCTCCTCTGTAAGTGATACTAGAAATGAAGTAGACAAACAATTTGCTGATGGCAGAAAAGTTTTCCTGGCAATATCATTTCTTTCCCTGGTTTTAAAAATGGCAAATTTAAACGGTTCCTTATAGATTTTAACTATTGATGTCTGGAATATCCTGCCTGAGAAATTGAGGGAGGGATTGTTGGATGGATGGATGGATGGATGTAGTACCACCTGTTCATCTTCTGCAACCACACCTCAACTTCTCTTTCACTTCCTCGTGCAGAAACCGGCTCAATCCTCTTCAAAACAACCCCCTCTCCCAGTCTGCAGCTGTTTATTAAACCAGTCGTCCACAAGGACAAACCAAACGTCCCCATATACACTACCTGGCATCGGGCTGTGTTAGTTTTCTGTGATAAGAAGAAAGAACCAAACCTCAGATGTGTACGTTTCAAGCCATGTGTTTACGTGTGTTCCTGGTCTTTATCAGGCCTGTGTGTTCAGCCTGATAAGCCTCTATCAGGCACATTGTTCAAATCACACTCCCTTTGTCCTTCCTGTGACACACGTTTAACCTCCAGGACGTGACCCCGAGTCGCTGGTTTTCTGATGCATTTACACACAGTTGCCCTTTGTGGCCAGTCGGGACACTCTGTTCGGGGCCACTCTGTGTTTTCAGGACTATATTTGGAGGCTATTGTTTTAACCCAGAAGCAGTAATGAGACGCTGCACTCCCACATCCCTCTCTCTCTCTTTCTTCCTGTTTGTCTTTCTTTGTGCTCCTCTCCTACTCGGCCATATTTTATTCCCCTTTCTCCCCTCCGACATATACTCCCTTAAATTCCTCGTCCACTTCATTTCCCTCCCTTCTTCTCTCCTTACCTTCCTTCCTCTCCTCTTCCCCTACATTCCTATTCCTTTCTCCTTCAGCCCTACTTCTCTCCGTCTCTCCCTCCTGTTTTCTTTCCCTCTCTTCCAGTCACCCCGTCTGCTCCTCCAGCACCTTTTGTTTTTCTAGTGTGCAGTTTCACCGTCGGCCGGCTACTGATTGGTCAAGGTCACTCCTGATCTTATGTCTCAACGCGACGTCTCAGTTCATATTGAACTCACCGCTCGGCTGAGTGTTTGCTCCCGCGGGACTTAATCGTTGTCTTTGTAGAAATGTCAACGTTTGAGTGCAGCCATTATAAAATCACATGAGGTTAAAGGATGTTTCCTGTTGGTTTCATGTCCTATTTGTACGGTTCTTTGTTGTGGGAGTAGTCGTTAAGAAGTTCTAATGAGTCTCTCTCTCTCTCTTTTTCTCTCTTTCGTCTTCTCTCATCCAGGCCCCCCCAGGGTGTCGGAGGAGGTGGCCCACCGTCAGAGCATCCGCATCGGCCGCACCATGAAGCTGCCCTGTCCCGTGGAGGGCGACCCCCCGCCGCTCATCATGTGGACCAAAGACGGCCGCAACATCCACAGCGGCTGGACGCGGTTCCGGGTGCTGCAGCACGGCCTGCGGATCAAAGAGGTGGAGACGGAGGACGCGGGGACTTACGTCTGCAAGGCCATCAACGGCTTCGGCAGCGTGAACATCAACTACACGCTTATCATCATAGGTAAGTGTCTTATTGTGAAGCTCTTTGGGGGGGCTTTCACACTTTCCTGGCTGGGTCAGGCTTATGACTTCAGACTTTTCAGTTTTATCCAAATCAAAATAACAGATGTGGAAGTGTAATGGGAAATCACTTTGTTGGAAAGTGTGGACTTTCAGACCGATTGCAGGAAATGGTATTAGTCAATAGAAGGAGGAGGAGGAGGAGGAGGAGGAGGAGGAGGAGGAGGAGGAGGAGGAGGAGGAGGAGGAGGAGGAGGAGGAGGAGGAGGTGGCTCAAGGGTTTGCTGAATGTTCAAATGATGACTGCGTTCAGTTAGCTCAGTTGAACTGGTGTTGGCTGGTAATAATTCCATAATGATATTACTGTGGCAAAAATGAGTTGTTAGATTTGTGATCAAACAGAAAAGTGTCACGTAGAAGCAGTTCAGAGTTGTGTATTTCTTTTCCCGAGTGGTTATGGATGATGACACACATTCACCAGTATATCACTCTTTTATTTCTCTCGTTTTCGGTTCCCTTCTTCCCCTCTAATTTAACTCTGCACTCGATATTCTGAACTCACGTCTTCTTCCCTTCATTACACGGGAGTCTTCTTTCTTTCTTTCTTTCTTGTTCTTTTCTTTCTTTGGGATTTCACATGCTCTCTCGCTCCCATTGACTCTGCCCTGTGAGTTTTTTCTGGGATATAATTAGCCAGGTTAGGTTGGCGGGGCCATTATACTGTACTAAAGCCTGTGTAGGGCCCCAGACAATGGAACTCTGCTTTTGTCTGAGTTTTTTTTATGCTTGTGTGTGTCGGTGACCACAATGATTGTGTAATTATGAATGATGCATTTGTTAAAAGAGATGCTAGTGTTTTTGCTGTGTGTGTTTGTGTGTGTATGTTGGACGTCGCGTCAGTGCAGTGTGGAATGTCATGTCTTTGCGTGTGGGCTCGATTCAGACGTCGCAATGAAAGAGACATTGTTGTGTTTTGTTCTTTTTTTTTTCTCTATGTTATCATTTTCCAGGCGCTTGTCAGAACTCCTGGGTGTTTGCATGTGCGTGTGTTTCTTCCAGTTGTACAAACACTGGGTTGTTATGTGGTTGTTGTGGGTCTGTGACCCTGTGGACTATGACAACCTTGCTGCTCAAATACAGGTGTGTGTGCGTTTCTGTCTGAACCGGGACTCAAATAGCCGCTTCCCTCAACTCTCAAGCTTGTAAACAAAATAGCCAGAGAGGACAGTCAGTGTGTGTGACTGTGCGTGTATCCATGTGTGTGTGTGTGTGTCTGAGGGAGCTGCAACACAACCCTCTCATTCCATGTGTTTGGGCACATGCACTTTGTGTGTGTGTATGTGTGTGTGTGGTCTCGGTATCACGCATGTTGTTGTCTATATAACGTGAATTATTACATTTTAAGGTCAGGTTGGTGGTAAAGAGCAGTTATGAATAAGGTCTCAGCAAGTTTCCAGTAAATGTGCATAAGTTAATGTAATGTCGTCTGAAGTCATGGAGACGTGTGTGTGTGTGTGTGTGAGTGTGTGTGTGTGTGTGTGTGTGTGTGTGTGTGTCAGGTTTCAGTCAGTAGAGCAGATGCCAACAGGGAGATTACGGCAGCGTTGCCGTCCAGAGAATCTGACTAAAGCATCTCTCTCTGCCCGTCGTCGGCTTCTTCAAAGACGGGCACAAGTAAAACGCTCCCACGCAGAAATGACCTGCCACGACTTTCTGCATCGAAATTACTGTTGATCATTTACTGTGTTTAAATCAGTCTTGGAATTTAGATAAAATATTTGCAGTGATTTGTGAATCTTGCAGAAAACTGAACGATTTTATACATTACAGACAAAGTCATCAATAAACATGTCTTTGTTCCAGGTTGTTATAATATTATACTTAATTAAACTTTAGTCTCAAATGTGATATCACCTAAACTGCACTGAAGAAATCGGTTTGTCCTTCTGTTCCTGTGAAGTTTCTCATCCCAGCAGCAGTCACAAAAATATATTTAGTTTCCCACAACACGTTGACATGTTGCCAGGTCCGTTCTCCACTAATCATTATCGGTATGTGATCCAAAGCTGTATCGGTCCTGACCTGAACTTCAAAGTCGGGCTGGCATACAGAGGGCAGCCGGGCAGGGGGGGGGCAACAGCTGCAGCTGAGGTCATCCATGCAGACAGCTGCTGCCTCTCTCTCTCTCTCTCTCTCTCTCTCGCTCTCTCTCTCCCTGTCTCTCTCCCTGTCTATCTCCCTCTCTCTTTCTGTTCTTCTCTCTCTTTCATTCACTATTTTCCACTCTCTCACACACAAACACACACATCTCACATGCACATGATTCAATGGACTGGGCAAACCTACATCGGTGTGTCAGGCTCATCTCAGAGATTTCTCTTTGACTGGAGACCAACTAATTTCACCTCAAGCCTGCATGAACAGATTTAAATTGAGGCTTTATAAGATGTTTAAAGATGTTTATTTTGGACCAAAGTCCCTATAGGTGCAGTTGACATAATAATCTGATCTCAAAGTGAACATACAAACTGTTCTGAAGCTTTCAATGGTGTAATATATTTAATTGAGCCTTTTAAGAACTCTCTCTGAGCAGAATGATCAAAGTTTTGGATTGAAGAACGAAAATCAACCTCACATGACAACTTGGACAAAATTAACGTTTAAACTCACTATCACACTTTTTATGAAACATTTTAACGATGAAGAATCTAAATTTGCTAATTATACCATAGTCTATAGCTTCAGGAAAAACACATGCACAGAGTTCACATTGTGTAGATGCTTAAGAGTCGACCTCGTGTTAGTAGATGTCAACAAGCCCAGAAAAATTGAAGCCGGAAGACGGACCACAGAACAGTCGAGACAGAACTGAGCAAAGAAGAGAAGTTGGAAGTGGAAGCTCAGTAGAATCGTGATTTAATGAGCCAGACAATGATTGATTAGATGATTGTTTCATGTTATGATTCTCACAGAAGTGGGTAAAATGATACAAATGACTAGAACAGTAGATGGAAGGAAAGATGTGTTGGAGTTACTTGAGTTAAAATGGATGTTTTTATGAACACTGCTCAGTTCAATGGGGGTTTGTGTCCTCACATGGCCTATTAGCAACTGGGAAATGAAGTGGCCAAGGCTGTCGATTTTTCCACAATCAGGAAGTTCAAGTTTTGAGTCAAAGAGTTTGGTGACTTGTAGCCGGCCAGGAAGAATGCACGCAGAAAGGTGAAGACAGTTAGCAGCAGGACAGATCTCCTTTGCTTCAGTGACTCGGGTGTCAAGTCACGCAGACTGATCTTTCTTCCTGTGCTGAGGTGCCTGGGCAGCAGCACAAATGGTGCTTCGCGCTCCACCCTTCACAGACGACCCCTGAGAGAGCCAGGAATCCTGCTGAAGCATCTCCTCTGAGAGGCAGCGAGCGTGGAGATGTGTTTTCTGGAGCAATCTGTCGTCCAAAGCGTGCGTGCACTCCTGACAGCCTGTCCTCATCTGCTCGGGATGAAATTCTAGAGTTATTTTGACAGCATCGTCTTGTTTTATTCTTGCTTGCTTCACTGTTTAGCTTCCTCCCTCTCTCCTCCTCCTCCTCCTCCTCCTCCTCCTGGCCTGCTTCTCCGCTCCTCTCTTGTGTGGTCCTGCGGTAATTACACTGCGACCGCTCCGTTTCACAGTAATGAGCCCACACCCGCGTCTTATTGTCTTTCCCTCTCAATTTCTAACCCAAACTCTCTTTAACACCTTTTTCCTATTAGCACTCAATCTCCGCCCTCATTCCGCCTCCCTCGCTCGGCCGGCTCGTTTTTCCCCGACCACGTCTTAATTTGTATCAATATTTTCTCAGTTTCCAATTTTTCAAGGGTGTCATAGCGTCTGATTGCCATGAAACACCGGCTGTACGGCTGCCCAGGGGCTGGAAGTGATGGAGAGGCGTTTTTCTGTTAGCGGGGGGAAATTAAAAGATTCCTTGAAGTATTTTTTGCTTTTATAATGTGTGGGTTGGCAAATGAATGGGTGAGTAAATAGCCTGTGTGTGTTGCTTGTTTATCTGAGGATTTGAGGACTTGTGCATGCATACACTGGTGTGCGTAGATTAATGGGAGCAACAAACTGCGTAAAATGTATTTTTTCATCCTGAAAACTCGTAGTCCTTCAAAAAGCTGAACGCCAGCAGAGCTCTTGTTTCTTCCTCCCACTCTCCTCCTTACGATCTCTCTCTCTCTCTCTCTTTCTTTCTTTTTCCTCTCTCCCTTTTCTAAGCCGTCTGTCTTTGCCCGCTCGGTCTCTGTGATATTCTGAAATTGCTTCCCTCCTCCCAGATTAATGATAGAAAATTTATAGTTCAAACCAGATGTGATGACAATGGGAGCGTGTCTGGAGCATGAGTTGGGAAGCCGTGCGTAAGAGGGAAGGAAGGAAGCGGTTTGGAGTCGCGCGTGTGTACGTCGCTGTGTGAACAGTAACTGTGTGTGTGTGCGTGTGTGTGTGTGTGCGTGCTTGTATTTGAGTTTGCTTTTGGTCCATGTGAATGAAGAGAATGTAATTTTTAGTTTGAATGATAATGTTCATCAATATATATTTGTGTGTGCGTGTGTGGTCTAAATATTCCTCATGTTGTGGGGACCTAGGTTGGGCCTTGTCATTTTAACCCCCCCCACCACCACCACCCACCCAACATAAATCATGAAGTGATTCATCTAAATGTGTTTAAATCTAAGGGTAAAGCCAGGTTTTGGTGAAGGTTAGTGGGTTAAGAAAACTTTGTAAAGTCACCAGGAAATGAATGTCAGCGTAACAACCTATGAAGTCACCAAGAGATTTAAACATTTAACCACTGCAGCTGACAACTGGCCACAACCGGAGACGTAATATTGTTTGAATAATGATTTGTAAATTATTTATTTTCACTGAGCAACTGATACATAATGACTCCTTCAGTCGGGTTTATGCTTTCTCTGTTTATCTGTCCCGCACGTGTGAGACTGCAGCTGTCTTCCGGGCCAGAAACGAACACATGCGATCAGGTTGCAGGCTCACATCATGTCTCCGTCCCTCCGTCCCTCTGTCCCGCCGTCCCTCTGTCCTGATTCCACGTCTGTTTTCGTGTTCTCACATTTCACAGTTTTTAATTGAGATATCTGGTGCCTCATCTGGAGAGGATGTAGAGGTGGCCAAGGTTTGCAGCCTAATGAGTATGAGTCATACTGGTGTGTGCATGTATGTGTGTATGGTGTGTGTGTGTCAGCATGGAGCACAAAACTATTTCAAATAACTCAATCTCTTTCTTACACACACCCTTACCCACCTCCTGATAAACGCATAGGGCAGCTGTGTTTTACTGAATGTGTGTGTGTGTGCATAAGTCTGTGTGTGTGTGTGTGTGTGTGTTGTGGAGTTAGTGTTTTTACTGCCAGATTCCTCTGCTCAGGTTACACACACCACTTTTTTTCACTAATGGCTGAGAAATGCATAGAGTGAACGTGGAGCTGCAGCTCACTGGTTGTGGTGGTGCTCAGTGGAGGGTTTGAGGCCTCGGTGGGGATTTCTTTTGTCTGTGTTCTTGAGGGGGCTGATATACAGAAACATTCAAAAATATGTTATTTTTAAAAAGGGCCAGAGAGTTGATAGAGTGGTCCCTGCTTGTCAGTAGACCTGAACATCCCTGAAGAAGTTTCCTCCGTGTGTTTCTTTGTGTTCTTATGCCACTTGGATAAGAGCAATAGACATTTTATTCAATTTTAACATTCAAATTTTCTAATAAACTGTATATAAAGTCAAAACTTTCATTAAGTCCTCCAATAGGATTATGTTTTACCCCTGTTCTCGTGTTGGTTGTTTCCTATATGATCACACCAGAGCAGCTGAAGAGGATTTCCATGAAACCTGGTGTCAGTATTTGGGGCCGATCTGGGGCCGGATCCAAGATTTTTATCTGAGATTTTTGTGAGAAACAAAACTTTTATATTTTTCTCTGGGAATTTCACATGGATGTTGGTGGAGAAAATAAATCGGGCACATTTAGGTAACAGATAACTATGAGTGTGTGAAATTTGGAGCAGCTTCTACTCAGTAAGTGCAGTGAACGCACCTCAGACAGGTGTGCAGCCCAAAAAGTGTTTCTTTTGAAAAGAGTGAAATAAAGTGTTTTTAGAGTTTTAAAGAGTGATTTGATCCACAGCCCTTGTTTGGAAAACACTGATTTAACGTTTCTCAGTCCAAGAAAAAACATCTGTTGTGCTCTCAAGCGTTAAAGCAATAAGAGTTATACTTTTGGCTCTGCAGAAGTATGAATCTTAAATGGGCGTAAATGCTGCATGACCGGCAAAATTCGACAAAACTTTATTATTGATTTTCTCAAGGATTGCAAAAAGTAAAGATACAGTTAAATGGAGGGTAAGGTCTGTTTTTCTGTCGTCCCCTGAGGCTCCGTATCAGATGTTAGGTTCAGGTGGGTCCTGCTGTTGTAACAACAACACGCTGCCCGCACAGAGAAGTAGACAAAGCTGGCTCTCCGGAAATCAGGGTGGCACAGTGGTGAGCAGAGATGTAAACATGCTGGTGTCTGTGTGTCTGTGAAGATTAAGATGCATTTATTTGTCCCAAACACATGCACAGACATGCAAAGGCACACTCATGCAGGTAGAGAAATTCAACCTCTGCTTTTGACCCATCTGGTGCAGGACACACAGAGCAGTGAGCGACCATGTACAGCGCCTGGGGAGCAGATGTTGGGAGAGTAAGGTGCCTTGCTCAGGGGCACTAGACAGGGTAGGGAGTATCCTCTTGGATTTTTGGTCAGATCAATCCAGGTTCGTCTTTTGTTGTCTCTCCATGGAGTCGAACAAGAGACCTCTTCTGCCCGTAGTCCAAGTTTCTGGCACTAGACCACCGCCTCTCCTCTGTGTGTCCGTGTGTATGTGTGCGTGTGTGTATGTGTGTGTGTGTGCGCATGTGGGCTAGGGTGATAATATGAAATAGCATTGGGCGACTGTGGAGTCGAGTTTCAAAAGATGTTTTCCATCTTGTTGTTGAGTCCTGTTGAGACAAATGCTCTCAGATGCACAAAGATATATGTCCTGTATCTTTTACATAAATCAACAAGACCGGACAGAAAAACAGCGCACACACACACACACACACCTCACTGACAGATGTGAACCAAATACAGATGCACACACACACACACACACATGCAGAAGATTGCGCACTCCTCAGGGGCCCTGGCCTCCATTTCACGGCTGTCTGTCCCACATCCTTTCGTTCTGCCTCGTTTCACTTCCAGCAAAGACACGGAAAGAAGATGGACAGGATGGAGACACGGAGAAAGAAAAGAGTAAAAAGGCCTCTCACGTTTTTTTCTTTTCCTGGCTTCTGTCCGAAGACGTCAACAAGTCTGGGGAAGAAAGAAGAGAGAATAATAATCTGTGTCCTAACAGGATGAGATGTCCCATTCGAAGCCAAAACAGGGGATGAAGGATAAAGAGAGGTGTATCTGCTGTTTCTCTATTGAAGCTCCATTAACGGAAGAAAGACAGAAAAGACTTTACAGTACACACACACACACACACACACACACACACACACACACACACACGCACACACTGATGGATAGGTGGTCTGTTTAAAGTGCGGTGTATTTACAGCCCAACACTGAGCAACATGGAGCAGCAACACACAACGTTAACTATCGACTCTAAATACAGATTGACAAAATGTCCTTTATCCAAAAGTGAGGCAGAGCATCTCGATTGCCCCCTAGTGGTTAGCTGCAGTATAAAGGGCTAAACCTCCTTCATGTTAGTGGACGGGACATGGTCCAAACTCAAAAGTCAAATTAAAAAGATATTTGTCGAAGAGGGTTTGATGTTTTTTTAAAGGTGTTACATTTTTTCGACTAAATTTGTTTCAAGCTGCGAAACACCATGATTGACAACTGAGACATGACTCACGATTGGTCAACCGTATGAATCGTCTGGTGCTCTCTACCATGTCTCCGTCCCCCGGTCGCAGACTCAGGCTCTAAATATGCAAGACGGCCGTGCTCGTATCAGGGATTAAGTTTAATTTGTTGATTGCGGGAGGAACTCTACGAACGTAATTGCTAGAGGAAGTGATTGTTGTTGTATAAAGCGAGTACACAGTTTAGAAAGTGAAGCTTGTCATATTCTCACTCGCTTCGTCTCTTTCTCTTTTCCACACTCTGACTCTCTCGTCCTCTCTCACAAGCCTCCTGTTGTCTCCCCTCCGCTCCACCGGCTGATCGAAGGGATCTCTTCTCTTAAGGCGTCTCTCAGCTCCTCGTTGCCCCCCCCCCCCCCCCATCTGCCTTCATGCTCCATTAACATCTGTATATGTGTGCGTACGTGCATGTGAGTCGAGTGAGTAAGTGAGTATGGCCTGCGTCTCCTGATTCGATGCCAAGCCAGGCTCTCGTACAGACCCCTAATGGGTCTTAAATACCCTCCGCTAGCTTTGACTCCATCCCTCCGTGCGAGATGCCTTCTGTCAGTCAACAAGCCTTTTTCTCCAGGCAGCGAGGAAATCCAACACAAAACAAACAAGTGGTGTGTGTGTGTGTGTGTGTGTGTGTTGTTTTTTATGATTTTGCGACAGTTTCATTGCTGTTGTCTCATTGAGCCTTGAACTCTCTCCACCTCATCTCCCAGATTCACATTCCTCTCAACAAATCCTCCAGCTCCGCTCACTCGAGTGTTGCCGTCATGCTACGAGTCAAATTAGCTGTGAAACGCCGGATATGGAACAGGGGAGACTGTCCATGTCTGATTCTACCTTTCCGTTTGATTTTGATTTGAGTTCATCCATGCCGTCGTTCAAACCTTTCCTCGCTCTGTCTCCTCCATCCTTCTTAAATTCTCATTTCAGGCTGGAAATTACCTTTTAACTTCATCGACCAGCTGTTCACAAAGTCAAATCCGTCTTCACTCTGCGTTTCCACAGAAACTCTCCCATAGCTAATATGAGGTATAACTCTACTTCTGTGTGTTTTGGCATCGTGGGCATCCGTAGGGCTAAGAAGTATAATTATAACAAGTAGCAAATGTAGCAGAATTTAACACGGGTCATTTAGTGTACTATTACTCACATCGCGAAACGCACGCTGTCCTGAAACACGAGTACCACTGTGGGAAACGGAATATTTGTGGGCTTCTTAAAAGTATCTCAGTTCCTTAGTTTGTTTAATGCAATTAAGACTGAGCTGCTCAGTGTGAGTCCAACGGCAACACAAAGATGAGAGGACGCGTGGAAGAGGAGCTGAGGAGAACGTGGCAGAGAGAATTATTGATGATATTAAGAGAAGAAAGACAAAACTGAAGTGGAAATATATGGATGAGTGAAGGAGGGGAGAGGTAGTGCTGCACCTATCTGTGAAAACTATTGAACTTGTATTTTACGGGGAAATTTCTAGAAAATGTCTGTAGCCTTGTCAGCTGAAGTTTGATTATGTAACTGACTGAGGTAATGATCAAGCAGGGAAAGTTCAGCAGAGACATGAAAGACAAATCCTCTCAAGGAGACACGGACTGCTCTTAATGGAGACGTGTCCTGCAGCCCTTCACTTAACAACTACCCTCCTCATCCTCACCCCCACCTCCATCTGAAAGGAAACAGGGCTCTTCAGCATCCTTCACTGCGTAGCTCCCGGTCCCTCTCACGCAAAACTCCAACGACTCCGCGTTCTCACGAGAGAGGGTTTAACCTCGCTATAACCTCATCAATGCACACACACACACACACCGACACACACACACCGACACACACACACACACACACACAATGCAAAAAATGATTGACAGGGGGAGGAGAAGGGAGAAAATAGGATTGGGGCAAGAAGCAGAGGGGATTACTATCATTACTTCTACAACTAATGATGATGATGATGATAAACTGTATTTGGAGCAAGTTAAAAACTGCTTCAGAAAGGATAAAACAAAACAGTTTTAAAAAATAAAAATTCTATGAAAGGAAACAAAAACATTTTCGAATTCACTTAATATTTGAAAGTCTTCCTGTTGTTTTAAGTGTCAAAGAATTCATGAAAAAGAAGAACAGCTGGAATGGTCGACAATTAAAAGAGAATGTTATAGGTCAATGTCTTGAATTGATTCTGACAAGGATACAGACGTTTCTAAACATGGTCAAAGTATAAATATTTGAGTTATATGAAGATTAGATAACATATTACATAAAAAAAACAAAAAAAGCGTTAAATCGCTGTGAATAATGGCTAGATAGATAGATAGATAGATAGATAGATAGATAGATAGATAGATAGATAGATAGATAGATAGATAGATAGATGATTAAAAGAAGGAAGGGAAGGATGTGTGAGTGCGGGTATTCGTGTCTGATCACAGCAGTTAGCAGGGGAGCCGTGCACTTCTGAATAGACAGCTTAGTGGCTATTATACGGTCTGGAGGATTAGTCCTGTTCACTATTGTTACCCCAGGAGGTACCAGCATGCAACCTTACACACACACACACACACACACACACACACACACACACATACACATACGCACATACACTTTCTACTCCTATTTCGTCTTTTGTTTTCTATTTGATTCACTTCTGTTCCTTTACTTCTTTATCACGTATAAAACAATTAACCCATCACTGATCTATAACTTAACTCAAAGACGCCCAGACGCCATCTCCCTAAACCCCCCCCCCCCCCCCCCCCCCCCCCCTTCTTCATAATAGGCCGGTCCAGTGACAGACCTGCTTGTTCGCTGAAGGAGTCTTTTCTCATTAGGCCCTGGATTTTGTCGCTGGCCCTGCAGGCTCCATTGTCCCCCCCCACTCAGAGCTGGCTATTAGGCCTTCCCTCTGTAGCGACCCCCCCTGAGAGCAGTGGAGAGCCCGCGGAGGGCAGAGCGGGGTCCGGCAATTAGCAAAGACATGTTTGAAGAGAGGGGGGGGCGAGGGAAAAAAGAATGGAAAAATCAAGGAGAAAGAGAGAGAGAGGGGGGGGGACCTTCAAAAAGGCTCCTTTTGAAGTTTTAGAAACTTTTGTCTCCCCCTTTTTTTTTGCCGCTTCACTCTTGTGCTGTCATCAAAGCCAAAGTCCGGTTCTTGGGCACACAGCGTCCCTCCTCCCTCCCTCCCTCCTCCCTCCTCCCTCTCTTTTCTCTCCTGTTCTCCTCTCATTTGTTTCCCTTCTGCCTGAGAATGCATTTTGTGTCAGCACCAAAAAAAAAAAGCCCTGTATCTCCTGCAGCCGCTTTGATCTATTAATGATGATGTGAAGAGCGAATTATGCTCCGAGCTCCCCCCCACCCCCCCACCCGCCCACCCCTTCATTCTTCTTTTGTCACTCTTCAGAGCGCTGCAGTTGCATCTGGCTTTTTCCAATCTCGCTCCACACTGAGAAGGAGCAAGCGTGGAAAACCACTCGCACTGAGAGGGACGATACAGACAGAAAAATAAAAAGAGAGCAGCAGGCGATGGAAAAACTTGCTGCACTTATCAAAAGCTTTATCAGAGTTTCAGCTTTGTATCCCAAAGCCAGTGTTTTATTTGGATTTGATAAACCTTGTCCTCTATTCAGGGTTTTCCTGCCATGTGGCTGTGGGAGGCAGTCGGACTCAACTGGTGTTTTTATGCGTTCACCATGTTGCTCCAGGAAGTTTGTTAAAAACGCTTTATCTCTTGTATTTTTATAATTTGACATAACTGAGGTGAAAAACAACTGAGGTGAAAAACACGGAGACAAAACAAAAAATGGCCGCAGACAGAAATAAATCAAAATTGCATGTAATTATATATTATGCTTGTGTAGTTATGTCAGAAATGAGCTCCAACAGACTGATCCATCAGGTGTGTGTGTCTGTGTGTGTGTGTGCATGTCCTTACTTGTAGACAATCACTGCATTCCCCCGCATTATATTTCACATAAATGCATGCACAACATGCTTTTGCTTTGTTGTCTCGATTGTGCGTCTGTGTGTGTTTGTGTGTGTGTGTGTGCAGTTTTCCCCCCACGGTTCTTAGGTAAACACGTGATGTTTCTGTGGCGCCTCCGTTATCACCCTGAAGTTTGATCAGTGTGACAGCATGCTGAAAAGTGATACACACACACACACACACGCACGCACACACACACAACGACTGTGGCCATGACCATAATCTCTTCATCACATTCCTCTCTCCTGACTATTTTACATTTTGTCAGATGAAAGATCTTCATCTGATTATTTCTTTATCTTTCACACTGACGCCTTTTTAAATCTCTTCTGACTATCCCAGAGATTTTGGGGCTGTTGTGTGCTTGTCCCCCCCCCGCTTTCATTCAAGGCTAACAATCTACGACAATTTTTCTGTACGCCGGTGTTGCTTTGATTGCACATCGGAGCGCCCCGTGCCAAAAGGCGTCTGATGTAAGCCGCCGTGACAAGCCGAGTGTGTCCTCTTGGTCTTTGCCCAAAAGCCCAAAGCCCTCACAACAAGTGGAAACAGAAGTAAGAAGAAAGAAAGGGAGAGCGGTGGGTGTGTAGTTGCTGTCAGACGTGTCGTTAAACGATGAGAACAAGCCACAGAGTTAAACCCCTTGTCAGCCAACTCCTCTCCTCCTACTGTACTTCTGATTTCCTATCCGTCGGAGACTCTGGCCATGTGTTGTCTTTAAAGGCAACAATTTTAGAAACTAAGAATAAGTATTTTTAACTATGGGTAAAAGTTAGGTTTATGAAAATCCAAAGACAAATCTACCACTTGGACATACTGCAAATATTGTGTGAGACATCCTGTTTCACTGCTTCAGAGTCTAAACCTGGAGCAGCTGTGTACTACAAGACTGAACACATGCAATCACCTGCCTTGCTGAAATGTTCTCGAGCAAAACCGTGACTATTTGACGTGAGTAAGATAAAAGTGGCTTTATTAATAATCCAAGAACATCTCAACAAAAAAAACGTGTTGAACAAAGCCTCCATCCAGGTGAGTCATGTTGGAACGTTGCACAGCGGGTGCATCACGATGAGCGGGTCGGTTTTCCATTGTTGTAAATAGTTGTTCATCAAAGACGGTCTGTCAGCGTGAAGCCTCACACAGCAGAGCCTGCCAGCGTCTTTGAAGTTATACAGGTCGGCCGCATTTTCTCAACACACACACGAAAAAGCCAACACACAACAGGCATGTCTGGTGCCTGTCGACTCTCGTGAGCGTGTATGCAGATTTATGCAGAAACTAATCGTACGTGCGAGTGTGTGCACACAACAAGCACTCGCACTTGTTTGTGCGTTTGCATGTGACAGAATCGCAGCAAAGAGGTTCAGGAGCTGCTTTGAAGTGCGACTGGTTTTAAGGCCGCTCGTACATTCCAGCAGGGATCCCGGTGGAGTCTGAGCAGAGCCGCACAGACCTGGGTCACAAAGAAGCTGCTAAATAATTTATAATGTTTAGATAAAGTTCCTGCCTCAGGACGAATCCATATATCACACTGATAGGGTCACAGGGTCACAGGGTTAACACATAGAGACAAACAACCATGTAGAATGTCTGGTTTCTCTGGTTGTTACAAATCTGCTACTATAAATGTATTTAACTGTGTTTTTGATTTGTTGAATTTGAATGTATTGTCCCTTACAACTTGGATTGACTTTGATCTATTTGAATCAGAATCATAAATTCCTTGTATTTCTGTGCAGAACAAACATATAAAAAAGTTAAACCGGTTGAAAGCTAAAGCAGATTAAAAAACAAGTAGGACGATAAATCAGATTGAGAAACAGAAGGAGGGTTAATTAGAATCAGGCTGTATAAGCTGTTAAAGGGAATACAGATAAGTCTGATGGCTAAATAGTCAGTGATAAAGTAGATGAGTGTATAAAGTAGAATAAAAATGCTGCTTCCTCCTGTCGTCTCCGTCCCATGCGACCCGGCGGCAGCTGCGATCGCACATATGGTCCTCTGCAGAAATGAATTCAGGAATGTCGGAGGTCAAACGGGGAGAAAACTGCTAAAGTACTAATGAGTAGCTATTTAACCGGAGTATAATTTGATACAGGGAAGAGCAGGGTGGGCGCGAGGGAGAGAATGATTGAGAGTTCAAAGTGCCGAGCCGAGGCCCGGCGGTATGTTTCAAAAGGCGGCGCGTGGCGATGGATGTGAGAGATTCATTAATTCGGCAAAGCAAAGCGCTGCCTTGATGTTTACTAAAGTTACACATGCGGCAGCTGGACGGACACACACACACACACACACATACGGACAGGTACAATAAGATTACACACACACAAAGGCACTTGGATGAAAGAGACGGCGGCCTCACATTACGGCAGATGCACAGAAATGCATGTGGATGCACATTGTGTACATATGTGCAAATGCGCTCAGACATGTGCTCATTCGCAGAAACACACTGACACGCACAGTGAATGGGACTGACACGCCCAGAGACACGATGATAAATTTGGATGTATATAAAAATAAAGATGAAAAGGTTACATGCAGCTCACACACACGCAGCATACACACACAGACACACACACAAACTTAAATCTCCCCTCCATAACCAAGACACTTATTTATACAACTGTTGCTTTCTTCATCAAACCCCACAACCTTGAACCTCTTTGAATGCACCATGAAGATTTATTCTCTTTGCTTTTTGTTCAGACATATTTGCCGTTAAGTGATTATATTTATGAGCTCCACGAGCATTAGTGAGACGCCTCGACATCCATCATCCACCAGGATTTACTGTGACGGTTCTGCCTCCTGGTGAGCGGTGGACTCTCACGTGGCAGCGAGGCAGGCAATACCTAACCGATGGGCACAGCGGCTATTTTCGGGATATGAGGCTTGATTTTCTTTTAATAAGCCAAGATGGTTTGAGGTTGGAGTGAATTACTAAATATATCTGACGTGGTGCACCTTAAACAGACAGTGCACCGCGTGAGCTTACATGTTAAGCAATGATTGCACATTTTACAGCTTTTAACAAGTCTCTGTGGTTTGCGAGGTTGTTGTTGTTGTTGTTATCTTTCGGGCGAGTTCATTGCCCATCTTTCTCCAAGAAGGTTCTGATCTCACCCCACGACTCAACCCCCCTGGATCAAACCACTCGACAGCCATCGGGACTCGCTCTGAGAGGAAACAGCTGTGTGATCGGATCCCGTTTCCTCGCATGGCGTGGAAAAGATGAGGGCCTTGGTGGGCCTTGTTTTGATGTAGTTTACAGTGGCAGTGATGGCTGTCGTGACATCGAACTCAAACGTGCTTGACTTGTGCTTGGAGCCAGATTCACCCACACAAAGTTCTTCCACTTCACGTCCGTGTAGATGATATTGCACAGTTTGTGTACAGCTGATTTGTTAGTTGACATTTTGCAGAAAAGGCCTCAAATCATCGGCACAGCAAAAAGTGGCGTGTGTCAATCAGCAGCTGTTTTATTTATCGTAGTGTATGAGTGTATAATTTGATGCAGCTTGATTGATTGAAGGGGACTGTTGGGACTTGGCGGTAGTTTGTCCTCGACTGACCATCCTTGACTTTTCTTTGTTTTGGTAGTTGGGACATTTGTTGTAGCTTCATCGTGTCCTGGACATTATCCGACAGTCCTTTCAGAAACCTGTACAAGCTTTTCCTAGCTGTGCGCAGCCTTGCCTCTACGGGTCGGACCCCCCCAGTTGGGAAACCACTGGTTTAAGGCGAATATAGAGTCATGCACACCTGGTGAACAGGTGCAAAGCAGAATGACATCATGATGAAGCACAGTGGAAAAAAACAAGGTATGGGTTTTCTAAAATGTGCCTTTTAAAACCACGTCTGTTTAGATAATTGAGATGTATACATGTGTGACCTTCATAGTATATGTTGACACCCACGCAGTGTTTCCACTTCTGTGATCTCCGAGCCCCCCCCCCCCACCAATGAGAAGCGGACATGAAGTAATTCACTAATTCCCCCTGAATCATTTCTGTCCTTGAACGCATCCCCTCCATCACGTAAGTCTGCCGGCTGGAGGATGAAGGCTGCTGCTGTCCCTTTGCCAGATTCCTGTGCACGGTCCACATCCTCTCCATTTTAGGGAAATCTCCGTCCGTGTTGCACGCTTGACCCCGGCTGCTCCATCGATGAAGTGTGAAGAGTGATGTAAAACAGCTACGTTGAATGAGCACACCCGCCGCAGATGCAAAGATTAATGCCCCTCCACAGACACACACACGCACACACACACACACACACGTACATGTGCATCTGGAAAAGATGATGCAAGAGCAGAAGAAAGAGGAGGCTGCTTTACTTTTATACCCTGGCTTAAAACAACTAAATTAACTTGCGCTGATCCAGACAAGTATTAACAACCACACAAAACCCCAAAAACCTGATCCCTCACTGTGTGTTTTCAGAACTCATAAAGTCCATCACTGTCTGTCGTTTATGAGAGAGTGTGGAACCCACATGTTCCCTGTTTGGTGTTTCATCGCTCTGCTGACGTCTTATGCTCGGACACAGTCCACGTTCGGAGCCGGAGGAGCCAAAGGTTCTAGATGTA
Organism: Platichthys flesus; assembly: GCF_949316205.1. NCBI lineage: Eukaryota > Metazoa > Chordata > Actinopteri > Pleuronectiformes > Pleuronectidae > Platichthys > Platichthys flesus. The sequence goes on along the minus strand of NC_084952.1, from coordinate 5,893,872 downwards.
TCTTCACAGAACATTTTTCATGTCACTACAAAACCCAGGCCTTGTAGTTGAGCTTAACCCGAATGCCAAGGGGTGAACGGCTCGTGCCTGGCCACAGTGTCTGCAAATACACCAGAGCTGGAGTGCTGCTAGACGCTGCACTTATTAACACCTCTTAAAAGCTGTGGCAGGTTGATCACACGTTTTGAATCTGAAAAATTGAATGGGGCACAGATGAACTCTCTCTATTCCTGACACCAGTTCACCAGGGCAGCAGCTGAAAAAAAGAATTCAGAGTCAGAATCGGTAATGTAATAATTGATTGACCCGATAGAAAACAAATTCCTTCCCTCTGCGTCCTTGCAGTGAGGTTAGGGGCCTGGGGTCTGCTGCTGGAAAGTAGATATGTAATTAGTTTCTAACTCAAGGACGACTGAAGGACGAATCTCCTCACACACTTACACGTGCCCGAAAAAAAGCTGCTATTGATGATGGATCTAACTTTTCTTGATCGGTTTTTATATTGTTTCATTTCATCCTTCGGGAAACTTTTCTAGATTCAGGGTTTTGTAGCAATGTTCAACAAATAGTAAGGAAGTCATTATCATAAGAAGATATGGATTTCTCTTCCAGTAATAGACATAATTCACTAAATATATGTGAATTACTAGTGGAAGGAAACTAGAAAATTAGCCCCGATATTACTAATCTTACTTGAGCACAGCTGTCCAATCACAGCCTGGCGTTGGCCTGAGAGGTGTTTGGGCGCAGAGATTGGTCGGACGCAGCTGTGAGATCAACTGACATGACAGATGTTCACGTTACCTGACGAAATGAATAGGTGATATTTAAATCTGTAATCTCCTCTTCATCAGTTGTGTTCACGTGCAGCGGGTTAGTCTCTCCTGTGTCGTACAAGTAGCAGATCGTGTTGAAGAGTTGATTCTGCTGCTTTACTCCTCGGACACTGTGGATGATGGTGTCACTCACAAATGAAATATGCAGTAATTAAAGTAAAAGGATGTGGTCGGGGTGAGAAGAGAGAGACCAGCGCCGTGTGCCGCAGCTGTACAATAGATCTATAGACGTCCAGGGGTCTGGAACTATTCTCAGCCTTATGGGTGTGGCTATTTCTTCCTGGACCAGGATTTTATTGCTCAGCACTTTTAGCCAGGACTCTGTTCCCTGTCTTAAATGAGTTACCTGGAAGGGAACTGGGAACATTACGGGGCTTTTCTGTTCTCAGTGGCATTTTTCTTTCCTGCCTGACCTTCACCGTGAGCCATACGTGCTCTCAAGGAAACGTAACGATTACCTTGTTGATGAGTAAAACAGAACAACGCCAGATGTTTGAGCTGTGATCGGACTAGTATATCCTTCTTTTTCTATAAAACCGCCAGTTTAAAACGACCAGGACACTGTGTGTATGTGCTGTATGACTGATCACCTGCTGTCTTTATCCTGCACGAGACATTCAAGCTGACGTATGTTTTATTTATGATGCATTTACCCTCGAAAAGAGAATCGTCTGTTTCAAATAATGTAACCGTCACCGCTCACATACTTTGATGCATCCCTTATGTTGGCACGCTAGAAATAAATCCACTAGAGGGCATCGCAGAGTCGAGAGTTTCTGACAATAACAAACACTGAGGAGGTTTTTAATAATGTTCTTCTTAAGACAAAATGCCGGACGAAGTAATGTCATTTAAACGCCTGTGTTTTCTTATCAATGTGTAAAAGCTGTGTCTCAATTTGCCGCATTGTTCGGAGGCTGCACTTGTGGAACAGAGGTGCAACTAGACTGTTCCAATTCGAGGCCTCCGACAAATACAGCCAACAGATGGATCCTTCCACCCCCGAGCAGCGGAGGCTCCACCAGCTGGACCCTGCACAGCCCAACGTATCCCATGATTCATTGCACTTCTGGGACAAACTCAACTGAACAACTTGGAAAAAACTAGTTTCAATGTTTTAAATCAACCGAAGATCATTTTCGTCCATAGCTGCATTTTGTCGAATGAGCGACTCTTGTCTTGTGTGTCAATGTGTGTATAAGTGTGAGAAAGCAAGTGGTAAATGGCCCAGTCTGTCTCGATGCTGATTGTCTCTCCGTTTAAGATCTGGATTTAGTTCCGAACTAGATGAGTTTCCTTGTGTGTTTATTTTCAAACTTTCTTCCGGTTTGTTCGTGGACTCGCTGAGTGACTGAAAGACAAACTCAGACACTCTGCTGCCTGTTCGAGAGATATGATCAAGGCCAGAGTGAATGTAGCAGGTCTGACACATGCCAGATACACACACACACACACGCACACACACTCAGACACACACACTGCGGGTTAACGCAAGAGTGGAAAACAGCCTCTCTACCTTCTCTAACGTATGACGCTACATTATTTTTTCCTGTGTGTGTGGACAGAGTGGAAACAGCAGGTTTTTCTCGATCATACAGTCACACACACTCAAACACACACACACACACACACACACACACACACACATACACAGGTGGCTGTAATTAGTGTGCTGAGCCCATTCATGGCACAACATCAAACTGCGGTGTGTGTGTGTGTAAGCAGGGCTCTGTATTTCCCTAAAGCCCAACACACACACACACACACACACACACACACACACACACATATCCACACATTAATGGATGCATACACACTCACTTTTTATTTGTCTTGTTCTCTCTTCACCGGGCGTACAAAAGGTTCCCCCTGAAACTGTTTTTGTTTAGTCTGCAGTGAAACAGAGATGTGTTTGACTCGACTGCAGAAACGGACAGACTCAGTGTTTACCTCCGCGGGCAGGGAACACAGACAGCCGAGGGGGAGTTCAGGGGATTACGAGTTAGATAAGTCCCGAAATGCTGCAAACTTAAGAATACACACGCTTGGGTTTTGTGCTGCAGCGGTAAGCAGAACCTGTGCAGCTCGAGCCGCTGGGCACGAGGTTATGAAAGCAGTAATAATGCTGCTGATGAGGAAAAGCCTCGAGCGCTCTGAGGTCAGCGCTTCACTGTGATGACCAGGCAACGTCTCCGTCTCTTTGACCTTCATCCTAACATGACCGGAATTATCGAACAACAACTATGAGCCGTTTTGTAATGAAGCCGTGAGTGGGTTCAGCATGCAAGTGAAAAAGAAAAAGTGAGAGAGCCCCGGGGAGCATTGTTTCATTTGGCTGCTTCTTCGACTGTCAAGGTCTTTTTTTAAAAAACTGGCGAAAACGTTGTCGGTTGAAACGTTGCCTCACTAAACACTGGCAGCAGAAAAAGAGAGGCAGTCATCACTCCGAATATTAAATGCTGCTTTTGTCCTCCAGTAGAACTCAAGTATAGAAGTCTCAGTTTTTACATTTGTTTTTTACCTGAATGACAAGAAGCTTTAAAAGCGTTTTTTTATAATTTCAACTTAACTTAGTTCAAATTCTGCTTTGACAAAGCTACACCGGGCTTCACAGTCAGACTTCTGACTTCAACATGATTCAATTGTAAATTAAAAGTGGCACATTTTGTTCCATAAAGCAAAGTATAAATAAGTTCAATGACTCGATGAACAACTAGAGCCACTTACTGTTAGGATTGCATGGCGGTGCGGTGATTACCATTGACGGTATGAATCTCGTGGGTATTTATTTGGGTAGTTTGCATGTTGCGTGTTTTCTACGTGTGCTCTGGCTTCTTCCCACAGTGCAAAGACATGCAGGTTAGTTTAGTTGGAGACACTAAACTCACTGTAGATGTTAACGTGAGTGTTAATGATTGTTTGTCTCTATACGTTGAACCTGTGTTACGCTCTCAAGAGTGAACCCCGCCTCTCGCCCAGTGTCGGTTGAAATTGGCTGCAGTTCACCCTGCGACCCTCAGTGGATGAGCAGTGAAGATAATGGATTCTTATTATTCCGAAAATGTTAGCACAGTCATCAGTTGATGAAAAGCTCAGGGAAGGTCAGGGAACATACCGATGCACATTAACAGTCCAGCACTGGAGGAGAGTGAGTGTAATGTGATGTAAAACAGAGAAGCAGCGAATCCAAGGATCTGAAGAAGAAAAGATGTTTGGCTGGAAAATGAGATATATTGTTGCCAACTTACTTTAAATCAGTCACTTTGCAATCGTCTAACGATTCTGGATATTTTTATAGTTCAGTTATGAAGGTTATTGTGCATCATCTATTCTTACGTAACAGACATGAAGGTCAGTTTTTCACATTTCAGAGAACATTATAAAAGACTGAGGATTTGGCCACATGAATCTCTCCTTATCTTTTAGTTCTTACCTAAACCAGCACACGTACACTGAACCAGATGTCGGTATGAAACACCGTCTGCTTAAATGCATGTGTGTCTGTGTTTGTGTGTCTGTGTGTGTGTGTTTGATTCGCACATGCAGGTTCGTACCAAATAGGTCAGAAAGCTGGAAGCAATTCCCGGCCAAACGTTGACGTGTGTTCATCATATTTCAGAGAGGCCGAGCTCAGAATGCCACAACTTGTAATCACATTTGTAAATAGCATCGTAAAGTTGCACTCGTAAAAAGTTTGTTGTCCCGGCCCGGTCCAAGGGGGCCAAGGGGGGAGGGGGAGGAGGAGGAGGAGGAGGAGGAGGAGGGGGTGAATATCTGGAACAGAAAACACCGTCAAGTATGTGTATTTGTGTGTTTGTGAGTGTGTAATGAAGTAGAGTAATGAGATCAAATGTTCCAGAAAACATTTCAGAGCAAAAGATGTTTATGAGGTATTTTCAACCTTAGAAATTGGTTTTGAGTGTGTGTGTCTGTGTTTGTGTCTGTGTTTGTGTCTGTGTGTGTGTGTGTGTGTGTGTGTGTGTGTGTGTGTAGCTGTAGCTGTAGCTGTGATTCAATGATTTTATGGTCACTGGAAAAAGTCATCGCCTCAAACACACGTCATTAGTGTGATCGGTGCCCACTAAATACTCCAGGTTCACACACAGACTCACACACACACACACACACACACACACGTATAAACTGTTAATCCGTCCTGTTAGACCGTGGTGTCGCGAGGAGCCGTTAACTGTAGTGTACGATTGTCCGTTCCGTGGTCACAGATGATAAATCTCCCTGCGCTGTGGGCGTTTCTTCTCTCCAGCTCTCGGCTCTTTTCATCTCTCTCCTGCTGCCTCTTGACCTCGGCGCCGAGTCGAGTCAGATCCCGTCTTGTTCGCTCTCCTTCTCCGTCGCAGCCCCTTTCAATGTCTCTCTCTCATGCTGTTAATTGAGGACTGTGTAGCAGCGCAAGTCATAATGGTTTCCATAAGGCTGCACAGCGTCTCCACAGGCGAGAGCGTAAATCACATTGACGTGTGTGTGAGTGTGTGTGTGAGTGTGTGTGCTCTTGCATAAAGGTTACAGGAAAACGACTCCCCTGTAGGGACCTGAGAATTTAAAACCACAGTAAAATCGCGGGTGAAACTTTTGATTATTTTCATTGTCAGTTAATCTTTTGAAAAGTTCACCACTTGTATCGCACAATGCGAAGGTTCAACGCGGCCAAAAACATCAAACATGGAGGAGATCAGAGAGGCCTTTTCAAATGTAAAAAAAAAAAAAAGAAGCTTTGCACGTGATGGTTATAAAATTCTTTAGAGTCCTTCCTCACTCTGCTTCATTTGCCGATCACCCGAAATAAAGTGCAGTAATGTAAACCGCAGCAATTATTACATTTTTATGAATCTTTGCTCAATAAATGATGAAAAACGTTGCCAGTGTTCCAGACAGTTACTTTTAAAATTGAGTAGTCAATCGTTCTACCCACAAATTACAACATCCTTGAGCTCAGAGATTCCTTTTTGACCTTGGACATAGTTTGAGAAAAGACTTCAAGGAGCCACTTAGTGGAGTTCTCTGAGCTTGTAGCTGTATCCAGTGACCTTCATCATGTCCTAGTTTGCCTCTTCTTGGATGGATCTGTTGACACATGAGCTCAACACAGTAGCTGCTCTGGTTTCATCCCTAAACGTTTAGGATTTCTCACGCTTGGACAGATCCTCTGAAGCTGTTTTCAGACATGATCTGTGGAGAAGGCTCGCACAAATGGGTCTCGACTTTCTCCAGAGATTTGACTTTGGATGTGTATGGTTCCTCTTTATATTTGGGTTCTTTTAATTTTTTTCAGTTTTTTGTATGTCAGGTTTTAGAAAGTTGAACTATACCAGTCGCTCTGGGTGAATCCTGAATCTCCTGCTGTATTCTCACGAGGGCTCATTCAATCATTCTCCAGAGTTCTTGGGAGCGGGCAGGAGAGACTCCATGAGTCGTCTTGAGTTCAGTGGATGTCTGAAAGCAGCGTTTGAGACACTACTCCATTCACAGAATACGAGCATCTGATCCAGTTGTAAACCTGAGAGAGAGCATTTACAAATTTGACAATTTTGAGAGTTAAGTTTGGTTTGCTAAAGCCTTAACTTACTGTTTTTACATATCTCTTTGACTCACTGAAATATGAGTAGCATCCTGCAGATGTTTTGTTACCATAACCCCGTTTAATTCCTCTGCCGTGGGGTCTCACTGAATCAAATTAATACAAAAAAAAAAACTTTTACATTCATATCCGTGTCGGTTCCTGCTCTGCACAGTCTGTCATCAGTGGTTTGGCTTGTTCCGAGCTGCATTAAACAGCTACTGTCCGTGGAGGATTACAGGAGCCGCGAATTGCATGTGAAACACGAGCCGCTCTGCAGACAGAAGGTTTCCACAGAGCATCGACGGTATTACATGTTGGATCGGGAGCCACAGCTTGTAAATCTAATCGTTCATTACAATAACTCTGTGTGTTATGTTGCAATTTGCAGAGAGAGAGAGAGAGAGAGAGATAGAAGGAGGGAGAGGAAGAGAGGGAGCGAGAGAGAGAGAGAGAGGGAGGGAGGGAGGTGTTGGGATGTCCCGCTCTTTATCCCGCCAGTTTCCAAAATGTGTCATCTCTCGTGCTGTTCCATCACCAGAGTACGAGGCATGAAAGACCCGGCCACATGTGGTTTGGTTGTTTTCAGAGTTGTAATGTGTGTTGTAGTCGGGAGGTCGGGGCTCTGACAGTTCAACCAACTGCTGAAGGACAAATGATGTTTGTTCTGCTGCTTGTTGCAGTCGATGGGTTCTTGGAGGAGGATGGATCCTCGCAGCGCTGCCAAGAAGGGGGGGGGGGGGGTTCCAAAGTTCATCTGTCTCATGCACACAGTCAGTATTTATCAGGTTGTTCTGCTGCCCAAGAGTAATCAGCAGTCTGTGTGGTCCTGTCAGAGGTCAAAGGCTCCTCTCACATCTTTCCACAAGTTTGAAAAAAGAACTTGGACTTTTTTCAAATTGGAGTTGCTCCTCATTCAGTGATTATCATTGTGCTGGCTAATAATCCCAGGATAGAGTGACGCTGCAGCACATGTTTGGAAAAGTTTTAATGCACCGGTTAAAAACTGAAAAACAATTGTTTTAAACTATGGATAGAGATAGGGATTGTTATTTCTTCATAAAAGTTATTATTAAACCGTGCGCAGACAAATCTGCTAATAGTTATTACACTTACACAAAATCGATGAAGCGGGCAGAAAAGAGTAAACGCCTAAAAAATTAGCAACCAGATGTCAAAGCATTAAAGACTCAATTGATCTGGTCTCTACCGAGAGCATAATCCAATAAATGAAATAATTATTAACTAAAATATACCTTGATTATCATTACCAGCACTGATTAAGTATAAATTGATGATTTAGAAATGGTCATGTTTGATGTACATTCTTGTGAACAGATTATAAATGTGTTTTATGAATCCACATTTCAAGATAAAGCCAAATTAAACAGTAATCATCCATTTTTGCGACGTCAAACTCCAATAGTGAAAAAAGTTCACTTTGTTTTGTCACCATTAAGGCTAAAAGTGTGTGTCCGCTATATTCACGGCTCAAACAATGTCATGTTGAAGTAGAGACACTGGTCAGTGTTTGTAAAACCAACAGTAGTCTACTGGGTTTGTCAGTCTCCAGTCAGGGCTGCTGGTTTTGGCTCCGGGGCTCCAACCATCAGTCGTCAGAAACATCTCAATCCCCCTCACACATGAGCTTTAACAAAAACACACACACTGAGAGGTTCTGTCCACATATCCAGTGTCTCTATATCAAAACCTGGAAGGACGTGACCCTTTAGGAAAACACATACAGTAACACACTGGACAGTCGGGACTCGTATTTCTGAGCGTGCTCAGATCCAATCACTGCTGTTTCTCTACCGACCTCAAAGCAAATACAAGAAGGGGTTACACAAATATACACACACACACACACACACACACACACACACTCACACACACTCGCTCACATGAGGGGTACCCGGCCAGTGAATGTGTGAAATGTAGCGCACTGTTGAACCACTTCCCGCTGCAGATTAAAAGAGATAGGAATGAAAAACAAAAGAAAGAAAAACAGGCAGAAAATGAAAAAGGGAGGGATACAAAGCATGAGTGTGAAGAGAGAGAGAGAGAAAAACACTTCAGTTTTAAAGATTTAATTAAAATGGCACTCGGTGGAGTGTAAACCTACACCAATGCCCATTAGTCCTACACATTATGTTCTAGTTTATATAGTAGAGCAATATAAAATAGAAAAGGAAATGTTCCAGTAAGATTTCATGGATTCATCCCTGAATCTGCATCTGCACTCAAATGTGAGTGTGTTCTTCCTGCCTTTGTCTTTATGACCAGTGTTGCATGGACACATTCAAAACATCCCATCCTCTCCAAGTACTGTAGAACTACATGATGGTACACGTGGGACAAAAGCAAAGACAAGCTCTTGCAGCTTTGTAGACGACGGCAGAATGAGGACAGGGAGGAAAAGCACAAACTGTGCTTCAGTGCATCATGGGAGTTCTTCTGCAGTCCATATACGTCTATAGCAACATAACTAAGGAATGGATCAGGGCTCATCTGAGTCAGCTCTAACTGTGAGAAGAGTTTTAAGCCAAACTTTAAGATGGTGAAATATCAACCTCTTGCACCGCAGCTACAAAAAATGAATATAAATTAAAACTACTCTATTTCTAGCGAATGTTTCTTGTGAGCAGAGCTGTGAAACCTGCGTAAAAACCTCCAGCCAAAGTATCTGGCCGGACATGAGAAGGTGGAACGGGATCAGAACAAGAAACGTGTTTATTGAAAGCAGCTGAAGTCTGGACGGAGGAATATGTTTTCTACTCCGTGTGAGTGTTCAACACGAAACAAACAGTGAAACATTAACTCCACCACCCACCCCCCATGACCGTGCACTGGAATAACAGAGCAGGAGAGAGGTGTGAAACTGACTCGGGCTGGCGGACATGTTTTCTGGATGTCGAGCGTTGTTTTTTATTTTACTCGCCGAAGGTTTTAAAAGGTGTCACATCCCAAACATAAAAGAAAGGTATATATAGAGGAACTTGTTTTTGATGCCGGAGTCTGAGGTGACAAAGTGGAACGTGGTGTTAATGGCGCCGACCACACGCGTTGATCTCTCTCTCTCTCTCTCTCCCTCCCTCTCTCCCTCCCTCTCTCTCTCCGCTCTCTGTACATCTTTGGATGAAAGCTTCCTCTCCTGGTCACGGCCGAGGTGACAATGGAGGAGTCCGCTGGTCGTCTGTGCGACATCACGTGTTAACAGCTGATCTGAACTCTGTTTGGACATCACTGAGCCGGCGGTCTCTACTGTTGGGTTGAGTTTTTTACGAGTGTAGAAATCAGTCGCTCATCTTTGAAACGCAGTCGGTTTCATTTAGGGTTTTCGTGGGAGGCCCCTCTTCAACACCGGGCCTCATATTACAGATCTGAAAATGTCAGTGAAAACCTGAGACAGAACTATAGCCACATTTCTCTGAACATGTAGAGTGAGGTGCTGAACATGTTTGGAGATGTTTTCCTCCTCAGTGGAAATAGTAGCTCTACATTTGAATATCAAGAAATAAGAATATAAAAAACCCTCTGGATTTATGACCAAGGACCAATATAATCTTTACTATATCTCAAAAGCATTTATCTGGTAATTTGACTCTTTAAATTCATCTATTTGTGTAGTTTATATTATTTTATGAGGCTGATTTGTCTCTGTATCACCACATATAGCTGCTAATACATAGACGGTTATAGTATGTTTTGAATTTAGAAAATACTTTGATACTGTGGATTTTTGGCTGCATTGTATATGGACAGTGGAAGTGGTCCAACCGCGTCCCCCCCCTTCCAAATCAGGTTTACAGGCTCACACCATTCCTGGGTGTGGGGGGGGGAGGGCTAGCTTCTAAACCGTGTAGCCCCGTTCAGATGAGACCCCCGCGCACCTTGGCTTCAAACGCGCTGCCCTTTCTCAGAACAGCCTGCATGTGGCAGGAAGGAGGGAATACCAGCACCTCAAGTTACCATGTAGTTAAATAACGCCAGGACGCACGCACCCACACATGCACGGACACACCTATTCAGGAATAAATATCTCACGCACACACACACACACACACACTTTGGGGCCTTCACCACGCGGCCTCCCTGCTATTAATACCAGCCCCGGCGGTGCAGGTCGTGCTCCGTGTTTTCATTTCAAATGCGTCTTTTTTTCCATCATCCAAACGGTGACGCATTAAACCGCTGTGAGCTCTCAGGTGGTCGTCTGCAACACGCGTGATGAGCAGGTCCGTCTCCAGTGACACGCACGCTCTCCCGGTGCTTTCTGCAGGTGGTCCCAGTCCGTTTCTCTGCATTTCTATCACCATGAGGTTTTGGTTGGAGTCTCAGGTTCAAGCCAAGTTAACTGCAACCCCCACACCCCCCCCCACATGTATTATGACAGATCTGACGTTGCACTGTATGAGCCCTCCCCAGCTTCCTGTTACAGGGCCCCTCGGATACATTGGTTCCATCTTCGAGTGGTGCCTATGAAGCAGGAAGGTCCAGACAGATGTTTAAATCTTTTTGTTAATCAGTGGAAATACATGGTGATGCAACAAAACTGAGATTAGAAGAAATGTGATCCTGGAGAACATTATTTAGACGAGTGAAGGTTTTCAATACAGAATTTCTTCTCTGTATCGAGTTGTTTTTCCTATGTAGGCAATTTTGGAAAAAATCTAATAATTGTTTCTCTTTCAAGACATTTAAGACAAAATATTTCCTCGTAGGCATGAGTCAGCGAGTTGTATGAATTTGATTACAAGTGATTTGCAGCAGCGTTTTTCCACACAGTCACTGTATCATATTATTTGTCATTTGATTTTTTGTTGTGTGATTCTGGTCTATTACTGAGAAGTTTGAAATGCATGTTGAGCAGTTTTCTGGCTGCAAAGTAAGTTGGAGCTCTAATGAGCTCTTTGCTTCACATTTTACATTTCGACCTTTAGCTTCCAATGCATTGAATTCCTGATATTTTCCTGCCAGCCTCCAAGTAAACTGTTTGGAAAATGTCCAAGTGAGTCCATAAAAGACACAGACGAAGAGGTGAACCTGGAAAGACGAGGTTCTAAAGGGCTCGGTGAGGTCGGACAGTTTCCAGACCTTATGGTCCAGATACTTTCCAAAGCTCAGGCTTCAGTCGCCACTCCGTCAGATTTTCTAACCACTCATCCACCTGTCATTCCCTACTCGAGGGGTATTTACGTCCCCACTCCTCTGACCTCTATCAGTCTGCCTCCAATTTGCAACTTCTTCAAATCGATGGCGAGCGAACAACATCGTGACCCTGCATTAAAACGGCTACATCTACGTATAAAGCCACTGTCAGCCGCTGATAGAAAACAGACAAATTCCTCCTGACTCCCCGTCCACCCCCGAGGCTTCGTGTCAACCCTTCAGTGCGTAGCTCAAACTGTGTGTTGCACATCATTCATGCTTATCGTGAGCTCACTGGAGCAACAGATGGGTGCAGAAATCATCAACCCATCAAAGACCATTCAGCACAATTAAAGATCAAGGGAATATTTCTTCGTCCTGCGTCAGAACTCTTCCTTCCACGCTGCGTTTTATTCATAACTTTTTTGTCTTCCTCGCCAGATGACTCCGGCTCGAGAGGCGGAGCGGGGACGGCCAATGGCGACGCCGAACACGCCCCGGAGCTTGCTGGGAAACTGGGTAAGGGTGCTCTCACACATACAGGAAGGAAGCCAGGAGGTGACACTTGGGATAGCGGAGAGTGTGTGACTTTTAAAGTTATACAGTAGCAGACCGAACAATAAACACCTTGCAAACTGTCCGAGCCAAGAAGGTGAGGGTGTCTACGCCCCCCCCCCCCCCCCCCTCACACACACACACACATGGACACACACACAGAAATACACACGTGCACACAGCAGGGTGGGTGTTTGCGTAGGTAATTGACTCTGACAGAGTGGAGAGGAGTCTATTTGTGTGAGGTGTGACTTGGTGCCCCCCCCCCCCCACCAAGTGTCCCTGGATATTCTCCCTGTCGTGTAATTTAACCCACTCTTGTTGTCGTGCTCTTCTCTCTCAATCACCATGAAGCCATTAGTCCAGTTGTACATGTTTAATACGCGGCCATGAGAGAGGCATCAACCCGACCATCTTAAGTTCAGCTATCAATACATTACAACCAATATTGATTTTTAAAATTGGATTTGAAAAATTGGACCAAAACTAGAACCCATTCAATTTGGATTTTTGAAGCTATACCACTATTATGAATACAACATTTTCCAATAGCGATATATTGGTCAAGAAAGTGTCAATAAATCTCTGGACATGGTTATTAAACCTTTATGACAAAACAATGTTAAAAATATAACCAAACAAATAGAACTTGAATTGGGCGAATACAAATATTTGGCATAAAATGCACAGAAGAGATGTATAGGTGACATGTATAGATGTCACTTCTAAGGCAAGGACCCACACAAGCTCTTCCCTCAACTACTGAAGTCCACATGAACCAGAGTTACCTCACCTTAATATCTCCATAATCTCAGTGGCTGAATATAAAGTTGGAAATCACTAGTGTCTCTCTCTCTCTCTCTCTCTCTCTCTCTCTCTCTCTCTCTCTCTCTCTCTCTCTCTCTCTCTCTCTCTCTCTCTCTCTCTCTCTCTCACACACACACACACACTCTGGTTCACTCTATCTCTGCCTGGCACCCTGATGAAAGTCGGCGTGTCGGAGGGTCAGTAGTATTTTTACACTGTGAAGTGTGGCGTTGAGGTGGCCCCTGAGACCCAGAACAAGCCTGCCCTTTCGCCTGCTCTGGCTCTCACCTCCTCCCCTCTCTCTCCCCTCTCTCTCCCCTCTCTCTCCCCTCTCTCCTCGCTCCTCGCTCTTAACTTTCTCAGTTTGCCTTCGCTTCTCCTCCCTCTGTCTTAACTCTTTTCTCTTTGTTCTCAATTTTTCTGCCATCACTCCCGTTTTATTTCGTCGGCTTCTCAGCAATCCGTCAGCCGTGCATGTGTTTTAACCCCCATGCGAACTTTGCCTCTCTCTCTCTCTCTCTCTCTCTCTCTCTCTCTCTCTCTCTCTCTCTCTCTCTCCATCTGTTTTCTCCTCTACCTCTGTTTGATTTGGTTTCGGCGTAGACGTTATAAATCAGCTCATTTTAAATTGCGCCTCACTGCATTTCGCTAGCCTCATCTTTATCCAATCCACCTCAGATCAGATTCACTTTGCTCCGGCTGCTCACGTCCTCATCTCTGTTCATTTCAAGCTAGTGCAGTTGAATTTATGTCGAGACAAAGTGAGCCGCTGCCAAAACATTAAACTATTAATCGCTGCGTTCTGTTGTACTGATGCACTGACTCCAGTTCAGCAGTAGTCCAGTAGCTTTTCTCAAGACTCACGCAGGACAAAGGTGAGACTTAAAAGCCTTTGGGGTATGTTTTCTCTGTCAGTCGGCCCAGCTTCGGGTCGGACCGATATTCCGCTGAGCAATGCAGCCGTAGTTAAACCTCCGGACCCGAGCGCACACAGCCGTCACATAACTCTTCCCCTGTGTTTGTTTACCCAGAGCTGGAATAATAACTGTGTCCAAAGAAACAAACGCAACTGCAGTAGTTTCGGGGTGATTTATCGCCCCGGTTGATGGCTATCTGCTGTGGCTTGAACATGAGGGCTGTAAAAATCAAGCGCTCCTGTGAATGATTTCCTTTCCACCCTCCCTGCTGGAGAGTTTCTTTTCCCCTCTTTGATGTGTTTTCACTGCTCGTTGATTGTTGGACTTCTTTTAGAGAGGGATGTGTGTGTGTGTGTGTGTGTGTGTGTGTGTGTGTGTGTGAATAGATGCATGGGGTTATTGTCTGACTGTTTTATTTCTTTGGGAGGAGGAATATGTGTCCGTGAATGGCTTGAAGGGATCAAGTCGTGCAACAGTACGGACGGATGTGGTTGCTTGAATGCGTGAATGAGGTTAACTGGAGGCTTTGTGTTTTGAGAGAAAGAGTTTGCATGGGTGAAAGGAGGGTTTGTGTGTGATGCCAGTCGCTGTCTGGCCTTGTGCGACTTGTGCACAGAGTCGAGAGCGGATATTTACGGTGATGTTACATAGCTGTGGGTTCCACAGTGAGCTTTCACAGCGGAAGGATTTGAAGTTCAAATGTGTGGCTTTTTTTAATGAGCAGCAGAAGCATACAAACCCGGGGCCAAGAGGTGCTGGATCAGTGGAAAATAACAAATCTGCTGTGTCTATATTTGTGTTTGTGTGTGATTTTTATTTGGCTCCATGCTATCCAAGAGGAACCTTGTGCCGACGTCACATACTGTGGACATTTTTGGTCACATACTGGAAAATGTATTGACTTTTTTTACACAAGGGGGGGGGGGGGATAACGTAGAAACCTCAGAGTGAGCCACATGTGACGGATCCCTCTCCCAGGACGGAGTGAAGTGCAATAGATGCCACGAGTAATGGAGAGCACGTGAAGGAATGTTTGTCAGTAATGGTCGAGCATCTGAGTAGACATATTGTATATCAAGAAGGATTGTTGTAATCATAGTCCATGATCAGCAGTCAACCACGATCAGATGCCACCCATGTCTTTGTGAACCGAATACAAATCAGTGGTTATTGTCGTGAATTTGTTGGCGATGGAAGTAAACAACTGTTTATTGCTGCAAATTGTGGACAATTGGTTAGCTATTGAAGAATAGAGTAAAACCTTTAATAGTCAACAAAAGCAATGTCTCTAAAAAATGCTAATAATATGTTAATGTCTCTTATATCAAAAACAATGTCTAGGAAGTGTAAAAGCTAAATAATCTGAAACACAGGAGGCTTGAAACATGCGTGGACCGTCCCATTGTGTCACTGCCTCCTCAGAGGATTTAGCTTTGATCGCTTGTTACGTCCAATAAAAGTGTCAAATAAGAATCTCGTGAATTCCTTTGCCAGTCGTTGTTCTTTCTCTGCTCTGAAGAACTGAACTGTGCTTGTTAATATAAAACTTCTCTTTAAACCGTTTATACTTCTTCTCCTGCTCCCTCTGTTCTCTCCTTTTCTTCTCTTCTCTTTTTCGCATCTGCATCAGCTCAGCGGTCGAAAGAGGGGCTTTTTTTTTGTCGTTGATATTCTAACTTTATGCTCCAAGCAGCTAATAACTGTCAATCTTAGTTTCCATTAAACGATCTGTGGTCCGTGTTTCAATTCTCCTCCCGTGTCCCTCTTTCCATCATTCAGTGCGTCCACGTTTCACCCAGCCGGCAAAGATGAGGAAGCGTGTCATCGCTCGCCCGGTGGGCAGCTCGGTGCGTCTGAAGTGCACGGCCAGCGGGAACCCTCGGCCCGACATCGTCTGGCTGAAGGACAGTCGGCCGCTGGCGGAAGAAGACGGGGGAAAAGACGGGAAGAAGAAGAGGTGGACTCTGAGTTTGAAGAACCTGACCCCGGAGCACAGCGGCAAATACACCTGCCACGTCTCCAACCGAGCAGGAGCGATCAACGCCACCTACAAAGTGGAAGTCATACGTGAGTCCACCGTGATTTATGTGCATCATTTATTGGGTCAGTCCATTAAATATCCATCTCTGTGTACCTCAGAGAGAAGAACTTGAAAATATAGAATGGTCCATTCATATTCGCATTTATATTCCTGTCCACTCTCTCATATCTCCAAGGCTCCAGAAACCTTTTTGAAAAGATCTAAATGAACATATTTGCGTCCATCCAACATCTTCATTATATCAATTTCCTTTAAATCATGAAGCACAAATGTTCTTCCTCACCCGTAAAGTGTGACTTACTCTTAGCTCCATCTTGATTACATGCAATTAAATCTCCAATTGAACGTCACAATGAGGTTAAACATATGTACATACATATACGTCACGTGACTAAGGTTAAAAGCAGATAACAGGCTAAATGGTTATTGTGTGTAGTCGATCATTTCAGCTCTACTATTGAAACATCCTGAAAATGTGTGTGTAAGATTGTGAAGGCTGTGGAGCATGTGGTAACTTCATGTCGTGACACATCGGAAAGTACATTCTTGGAATTGTGGTGCGTGAGTTGTGGAGTGTCCCGGCTGGCACATGATACTCTGCGTCTCTCACCCAAACAATAACATACTGTACACAACTGTGTACACAAGATGTAGATTATTGTTTGACAGAGAGGCCGGCCGGACCTAATGGCAGGGTTCTGTTTCCATTCTGACTCACAATACAGTGATTATGTAAAAAACGTCTAAGATCATATGGTAGAGAGCCCCATCATTAACTTTTCAACCGTTGAAATGATTTGTTGGCAAAGTGATGTGTCTTTGTGCTCAGAAAAGAGCTGAGTTTCGAATTCCATCTGGTTTGAAGAGAAAAAGACCTGAAGAGACGATGGTCAGTCATCAGTTTTCTTACTCCATCAAATTACTACACATGGAAAGTGTTGACTTGGACTCACAAACATCGTAGCGGAAATGACACTTCTGTTGTTTTTCCTGCATTCCTTATTCTGTAAAAGTACAGTTTTCATATCAGCGCATATAAACAAACACATCTGACAATATTATCAGCAACCAATGATTCTGCCGGACTCCTGTGTCAAGCACGATGTTAAACTATGATCCTAAACGCTCAAGTGCTCAAGGTTCTGTCGTAGAACCACCGTCCCGACCTCAACCTGTGACGTGTGCCCCGAGCGCATGAGGGTCAAAATATAGAGGTTTTTAAACAGTTTTTATAAGTCTCCTTTTGCATCAGTGGCATGTATTGATCTCCACCAGTCTCTGTCGATAAACATCATTGGAGCGAGTGGAATGTGGAGCTGGATGAACCAGCTGCAGCCTCACTCTAAAGAGAGTGTTCAGAGCAGAATGTGTTACGATGAGTTGTGAGTGTTTTTCGATGTGTTAGGTCGTGTTGGAAAACTTTTTTTAGTGTCTTTTACGCTGGTTGATTTAATGTTGAGGTGTTTGGTGGAGAGTTGGTGTTGAAGTTTGTGTGTGTGCGTGTGTGTGCTGAACTGTAGGTTATTGTGTGTTACAGCTCTGTGGAGAGAATCAAACTCTCCTGACTCTCACTTTACTCACCACATCTGCTGTACATTAAACTACAGCTGTAGTCTTCTCCTCAAAGACATTCATGCACACACTTGTGCTCGTTTATGTCAAATGTGATATTTTCTCTATCAGTCGAGATCTACTCAGCTGTCAATCATTCACTGCTGCTAGAGAGAAAACTATAACTAACGTGATCAGGAGAAAACCTGAGAGGTTACAGTTGAACGACATGCATGGAATTCTTAAATATAATAACTTATCAGATGGTGGTGAATGGGTTTGCACCTGGTTAAGCAGCACACACATCCTTTGAGAGGATTTATATCATGTTTGGATTGGATAAATGAAATGCAGGTTTTTCAGCTGCACCATTCAGAATTATTCCTGCAAGATGACGTCCGGAAATCAACTAAAAATTAGAAAGCCTTAAAAAATTAAATGTCATCATCCCCACATGAAATTTACTTTGAAAGATTAACAACAGCATCAGTTGCAGCACCACAGGAAACACTGAGAAAAACTAGTTTCCTATGTTTCGACAAACTCTGAGGATAATGGGAGTCACATGGCTCTGGCAGCTTCACCTGGAGGGTTAGAGGCTGAACAAGTTTGGGAATCCGCGTTCTAAAGAATTTATTTCCTACCTTAAAATAAAAATCATTGGCCAAAGTCTTCACATAAACTTTTTATTTTTACTTTCCCCTCTGCCTTAGTGAGTTCTCCGTGTTGTTTGCATGTGGGGTATGGTAACAATGTCAACAAACAAAGAAAACCAAGCAAGCGCTGCAAAGTGTTAAACCTGCAGCTTTTCTCCGTCACCTTTCTTCCTCCTCCTTCAGTCCCTGGCACTTTAGAAACTGTTCTTTCCAGCTTCATGAATTCATCCTCTAAAAAAAAGAGAAATCGTGTTAATTCTCTCGTGTTATGTTCCCGTGAGATTGCATGAACAGATTCTGAAGAGGAGACCATTGAAAGCCTCTGGCAGGTGTGTTTATTCTGAGAAAAGAAAAGGCGGAGCTGGAGATAAGGGATCTGTTTGTGTGTCTTCAGCTGAGACGGAGGATGTGGTGCTTGAATGCAGCAGATACTGTTCAAATAATGCTTTCAAAACATATCACATTCTCTCAGCACCCGAGTGTGTTTCACTCGGTTCAAATGCATTGAGTAAACAGAGTGTAGTCTTTCCTCTCTGTGATTTTAATTATGATCGCAGCTGAAATCGACAACTTTAAATATACAACAATTAATCTGCCTCTTCCAGTTAACACTCTGGAGACTGAGACCTACAGTTTTACAGTATTTTATTGAAATCTTATTGAAGAAACTGAAAAATCAAAGGAATTATTTACAGAACAGGCGTTTTTTGGGGGATTAAGAAATTGCTCAATTTACTGCTTTCTTGTAGAAGTGGAAATAAATTAAGCCTTTAATCTAAATGCAAACAAATCACAACAGCTTCTGATGGTTTACCTACCAACCATCTGGACAAAGGTATTTGGAACCACCTGTATTTCTTCACCCTCTGATGCATGTTAAGGACAATAGTGCAGGAAGTGTCTGTGAATACTGGACAGAGGCTCCACATGCAGCACAGTCTCCAGTCTAGAAAAATGATATTAATATTCTTCTTTCTTTCTTTCTGTGTGTGTGTGTGTGTGTGTGTGTATGTGTGTGTGTGTCCTGCAGAGCGTACCAACTCTAAACCCGTCCTGACCGGCACTCACCCCGTCAACACCACCGTGGACTACGGAGGAACCACGTCCTTCCAGTGTAAAGTCCACAGTGACGTCAAGCCGGTCATCCAGTGGCTTAAAAGAGTCGAGCCCGGTGACGAGAACCAATTCAACACCACCATCGAGGTACGAGCACCGGCTCCCAAGAAAACCCCCCCACTGCAACAGGTTACTGGTAATCTGAGTGAATGAATCAATGCATTTGTTTGCTTTTCTTTCAAAGGTTGGAGACCATCGCTTTGTGGTCCTGCCGACAGGAGAGGTGTGGTCGCGCCCCGATGGCTCTTACCTCAACAAGCTGCTGATAACCAGAGCCAAGGAGGAGGACGCCGGCATGTACATCTGCCTGGGAGCCAACACCATGGGCTACAGCTTCAGGAGCGCTTACCTGACGGTGCTACCAGGTCAGAGGAAGAACCAGACAAGATTAACATCAACCTGTATTTATTCCTCTGGTTTAAAACACCAGAGTGGGAGATGGTTGACCAGCGGGTTTGAATAGAGGCAGTGAACTTAGTTTTTTAAACCATATTTACTTATGTGAAGGCAGGATACAGTTTATTTGTTATTCTTGGCTGTAGCATCAGCTGCTGGCAACGAAAATAATCATGAATTGCAGACTCAACGGTGACAACAGCAAACAAATGAGCTCAAATGTGATAAATATAAGCTAAGCAGAATGTTCCCCCGACTGCCAACATGCTGCTTCACTCAACAAACAAACACACAAACACACAAAACAGATTTATAATTCCTATTTTCATCTTTCACAGATCTGAAGCCCCAAATCAACTCTCTCCCCACGGCGACCTCCCCAGGTCTCCCCTGGCCCGTCATTATTGGAATACCCGCAGGCGTCGCCTTCATCTTAGGCACCGCCCTCCTCTGGTTCTGCCAATCAAAACGCACCTGCTCCTCCTCCTCCTCCTCCTCCCCGTCTTCCTCCTCCGCTCTGCCCGCCACCCAGCGTCTACCGGCGGCCAATCGCGATCGAGCGTGCCCGACGCTGCCCGCCCAGCCGGCCAACGGGGATAAGGATTCCGTTTCGTACGAGGACTACGTCGCCCATCAGCAGCTGCTCCAGGCTCAGGGGGGGGCCCCGGCGGCTCCGAAGGTCTACCCGAAGATCTACACGGATATTCACACGCACACGCACTCGCACGTGGACGGGAAAGTGCACCAGCACCAGCACATTCACTACCAGTGTTAGCAGCGAGGCTACGGCAGCGAGCGTTGGGTGTTTTTTTCGCCTTCAACTCTCGTTCCTGTGCACGTAGACTCCCAACAGTCCACACTAACTGCTGACTATACGGAACAACCACGAAGAGAGCAAAGAGACCGTGAGGAAGGATCACAGGATCATTTCTCCCTCACTTTGCTGCAGCCGTGGACTCGAGACACAAACGATGAAGAATGTAAAGAGAGAACTCAAAGATCTTTATTTTTGAACCACGTCATCGCAGAGAAAGAACCCAAAGAACCTGTTTGAACCAAGCCTCCTGTGGAATGGAACCTCCTGTGTACATGTATAAATCTCTCACCGTGTTGCTCAAAGGCCTCGTGAAGCTACTGGGAACTCACAGTTTTTTTACAGCAAACCAGCAATTTATCTGCCTCTGTTCTTTCAGTACAACCACAACCTCCTCGGTATGAACACAGCTCACTGTTCACTACCAGCCTCCAAATATAGCTACTCGTGTATATAGTGGAATATGATTATACGGCTTCTAGCATGCTACGTCGTTCCTGGATAATCTATAAAGAACATATAGCATGTGTGTAATGTAATAGCGTAACTTCAGAGTATATCGGCCCGACTGAGCCATAAGAACCAGGACTGGAGCCTGACTCCCCCGAGCCGGCACCTCCAGCGGAGATCAGGCCCACCGGGTTTTCCTTCAGGCCGACAGCTGTTCTCATAAGTGTTCCAGCTTCTATCTGCTGGAAAAGAGCTGATTTCAATCTCTCTGCAGCTACGATGGGATTTCTGATAAAACCGGGGACCCCCCCCCCTCTCCCGACAGGGGCTGCGGAAGTAATCATTAGATCTCTCCGGACTCGGGATAAGTCCTTTCCGCCCCCTTTTCTCTACTTCCTGCAGAATGGTGGCATTTCCTGTTTGCATTGTCTCCCTTAGCGGCTTGTGTCTGATGCTTGCAGCCTTGCTAGAGGGGTTGAGGGATATCGGCTCTCGTCGTGTCATAGGCACAAAGGGATCATCGGCGAGGCCTCGGTGTCAAAACGCTGCCTCCGGAGAAGTGCTTCCAGATTTCACGGCTCACACTCGGCTCTGCAGATAAATCACAGGTCCTTGTTAATCTGCTATATGGTTTAGAGGGCTTGAGAAAAAGACAAGAGACTTAAACTATTTAACTCGAGGATGAGACTTGCAAACTCTTCAGGCACCTCACAGGTCGAGCTGTTTGTGTTTGGGCCTCGACAGACTGCCCAGCGCAGGGCTGCCTGTCAACCCTGATTAATAACATGGAAAATGTCACTTAAAGACACTTCAAGGGTAAAATAATGCATTTCAACTGGTAACTGAGTGGAAAACCAATATCTGTGTCATTACATCGAGTGTCTCCACATTTCATAAACATGGCTGGCACATTTTGTATCCAGTCGTCTGCAGAGTTGACGCTTACTTTACAAACTTCCTTGATAGATTTGAAATAATAAGATCTAAAAATGTGGATTTTTATGGCTCACCATGGTTTCATAGTTACTGAATTCCAAAGCTCCGACACTGCCAGAGGTTTTGTGTTCACCCATTGAAATACCTGATCCTCCCCTGAACTCAACTGACTCAGCTTAATAGATTTTTCCCTCCTTAAACGTTTATTGCACTTTTTTAAGATGCATTCTTCGCTATATTGAATTTTCAACTGCAGTGCCTTCAATCACCCTGATGAATTAAAGTTGTAAGTGTTATTGTGAAACACCTTAAAAATACTTTAAAGGTAAAATAATGCAATATAACTGGTAACTGAATAGACTTTCAGTTTTGTTTGCATTACATTTAGAGCCGTGGCAGCACCCACTGTGCGTCTACTCACTTATAAACTCGTATTTACCACCAATTGAACAAACCTTACCCTACCCCACCAAGTTTTCATATTTACTCCAGGCCAAGTGAGGAATTCATTATTTGAACTATCTAGACCTCTCCAACGTTTGCTGCACAGTTAATGGGTCTTTCTTTAATGAATGGAACTTGGTGAACTGAGTAGGTCGCTCTTCCTCGTGGACAAGTGTCCGGCAGAGTTCTGATCTGCCAAATTGGAAACATCTATTTTTCTGAGTGGAGACTTCTACGCACCACTGAGGTCAAGAGCAGCTGTAAGGACCAAAGAAATGAGTGCACGGAGATCTGAGGATGTTTTACTGGTCAGTGAAAGCTTGAGGAGGAGAGGCCGGATATTATATTTGTGATGATAAATGGAAGTTGTTGGGTCGTTTGTTTAAACTTGTTAAGATTGACCAGCACTTCAGATCAGAAACTAAATCATCTTTAAACTCCACTACATCCGGGTTCTTGTTAGGATCTGCACCAAATTACTCACTCTCATAAATACATACATATTTTTCATCAAGATCCATTAATTATTTGCCTGGAATTTGGGGGAAATGTCCTGTAATAGAATATTTAATACATTTCACAGCATAACAATTATGATTGATTCTTACTCAGCTGCGGCTGAGGGCAATTTGCTTGTACCACTGAAAGATTCAAGCAAGAGCCCTGAACAATGAAATCACATTTCATTTATACAAGTTAGACCCCTCCTCACGCAGGTTGGAATGTTTATCCAATCAGCTCTCTGCTTTGTTGTGACCAGGCTTAGATTTGGTCACCTTCAATCTGAATGAGGACCCCTTTGAAAGTTACACAATACAATGTCATCAGGCATCTGCTCAGTCCCCCAAGTTTGGAAACCTGTTTCTCAGACCCCTGTCCAAGCAAATACACATCTGAGCAAAGGAAGTCACATCTGAGTCTCCTAAGCTGACCCCCACATGTTCGCAGTCTTAAACACAGAAAACCTATCATAAGTATATACTTGTCATTTCTTTCATTAAACATATCTCAATATAAAATCTGCCACCACAGTCCCAAAACTAGATGAAAAAGTGAAAAAGGTCCTCGGTGGAGGTGAACAAACCCCCACAGTCCACAGCCATCCACACCACCCGCTCTTTCTCAGGTGTCCATCTCCTCGTTCCTGTGTGTTCGTGAATCTGACCACTAAATGAAAACTGTGTAAAACGATACGCTGTGATAAGATTCAGCTCTCAGCTGTTTTACGTTACAGGTTTCCCTCACTCAGAAGTGAGGCAGCTGTGCAGAGACGTTTTAATAAGATACAAAAAGTGGGGGAAATGTAGAAATGTACTGTATATATGTGAAATATGAAAGAAGCTGTAGGCTTGTTATGTAGTTTTATATATTTGTACTGTAATTAGTAAACAGCAGGCGTTCTCCAGGACGTCTGAAGTACAACAGTGAGAACTTTAAACAGCCATGTGACAGGAAGTGATCTATTGAAATCACCTGGTTGCACATGGGATCGTTTTCTTCAGCATTTATTTTTGCACATAAATCTTTAAACTTAAATAGAGAAATGTACAAGTGTATGAATATGGATTAATAAATATACGCCCATTTTGTTAAAATAATACTCACAGGTACGTTTTGAAGTTGCCCTCAAGAAAATTAGTTTGATACCTGTGGAGTTCTCGATGTGATTGTACTGACAGATATGTTTTTTATTAATAAAGTAAATGCAGCCCACAGATAATCTAGACATCATCTGTACGACAGGTAACATTAACAGCATCTACTGCATTTCAAATCTGAACCTTAGTCCTGCTCCCGTACTGAGGAGTCCACGCTCTTGAATGAAGATAAAAATAAACCCAGATGTTATTGGACGGATGAAAACGTCACTCATTTCTTTCATTGTTCTCATGTTACATGTTCAAACCTGTGAGTTTGATGTGTCAAAGCTAAGGGACTGCCAACAGACTGTGTGTACGTGCACACACCACTAGTATGTACATGAACCGGCATTAGTGTGAAAAATAAAATATTAGTAAATGCTTATAGAGTAAATGCTTCAGACCGTAAAGTAGCTCGAGCAACACATCGGCCCATGAAACTTTGTAAACGCTAAATTGTCTCAACGTTCAAAAAGGTTTGTGCTTCTTCAAGTGTGCGTCTAATTTATTTTCTTCAAAACATGTTTGTTATTTTTCATATAATTGGGCATTATACTGCATGAGTGGATTTTGTGTTATAGTCATAATGTAAGCTATGTAGCGAAGGCCATGTTCATGTCATTGTAAGATACTGTATTTATATATGCCGACAGAATATACAAAATGTTTATCGATAATCTTTGTATCGACAATCTTGTACAGTCCCATCATCGTCATTTAGGATACAAAATGATTTTCTCCCTTTGTAATCACGTTACTGGTGCCATTAAAAGAAATAACTAAAGCCTCTGGGAGTCGATCTTCTTCTTTTCCTCGGTGTCCAAGATCTGTCTGCCTCGCGGCTGTAATTCAGACGCACACGTGGATTCCAGCCGCGTGCAGATCAACACACCACAGCACCATGGGAGCGTCTCTGAGCGAATGTCCCAAATAGCTGGAGCCCTTCAATAGTGAGGGCTGCAGCCGGCGTTCGACCTGTCAACATGTCTGTCGAGGGAGATGACAGATGGACAAGCGTTGCGTGCAGACGGAGGGTGTGAAGGCCCAGTGTCTCTCTCTCTGTGTGTGTGACTCACTTTAGGAGAGGACTATGAGGAAAAAAAAAAGTCTGTTGAAATGATGGGGCACTGGGAAAGGGTGGATGAAGGCAGCAAGGCCGGACATGAGATCAGAATAAGAAGATAAACATCGGTAGTCAGTGGTGAGTGTGCGTGTTTTGATTGTCGGCCATAAAAGTTCATACTTTAGGTCCTTAGTGAGTGAACTTTAGTATCCTGTGGCGAGGTGAGACGCAGAGTAGCTTCACGTGGAGTTCAACTCCGGTGAACTCTGACCTGCGGTATTCGCTTCATGCCTTTAAACCACGGGAGCACCAGGGCCGGGAGCTTCCAACCAAGGTCATCAAAAGGACTCCGCCCCCTGGATACCTGCTGCACGAATTCAAACAAAACATAACAAGAACCAGACTCCACTTTAGGTAAGTTTATTCTGCATGTTTCCTTATGTCGTGTTTTATTTTGAAACTCACAACTTATCCCGTTTCAGGTCACTTCCTGGTTCTCCCGATGACCCACACCAGCTCTGTTGTGTCTCACCGGTCAGATCATGTGACCTCTGATCCACCTTTGGCCTCATGATCTTGATCAAACTTTAGTCTTGATTGGTTCTTGATTTAGAGACTGATCCTGGTTCAGGGGCCTCCTGGGGCCTTTATCTCTGACCAGTGGGATTCAGACTGCATGAGAACCTGTCACTCAGGAGGTCACTGCTCTGGATCTAAGTCACCCACCAACCCCTTCTTTAGTATAAAGCAATTTCTATGTAGAGAACTAAATAGGGAGGTCATCTGCAAACAAAAAAATGTAATGTGGGTATTGAATGTGCGAGAGAAAGGAAAAAGAAGTCTGAGAAGAACAAAAAAAGAAAATATACAAAGAAGGAAAATACCTTAACAGGAATTTGTGGTTTTGAAATTTCTGCAAAGTCAACAGTTACTCATGACTGTAAAACCCGACCGGGGGATTAGCAAATCCTGGAACCTCTGGATTTCCTTGCATCTGGAAAGCTTCACCGGTGATAAATAAACAGCGGAGCCAGTGATATATAGAAATTAAAGCTGTGAACGATATCACACTCCACATTTTTGTAAGTGTGAGATTGTGTGAGACAAAAAAAACAACCTTCGCTGGGTCGTTTCCATCCTTGACATTCAACTCTCATTCTTTTCTTATCTCTGAGGTTAGCCCTTTCCTGCTTTTTCTTTTTGAGTGTGTGTGTGTGTGTGTTTGTGTGTGTGTGTGTGTGTGCTGCTGTGATTTTGATTGACTTGAAGAGTGAAGGGGGAGAGGATGAAGGGGGAGGACGGAGAGAGGTGGAAAAGATGAAGAAAAGCAGGGAGGAGGAGGAGGAGGAGGAGATGATACAGAGCTGCTGACAGATGTGTTGATCTCACTGCTGCTCTGCACGGAGGAGAGGAGATGAGAAAATGGAGAGGGGGATCAGCGGAGAGCGAGGAAGTGTCGAATGAAAGGGGAAAGAAATGTGCAGAACAGGAAGGGAAGAGAAAAGGTTGTCTTACATCTTCCGTCCTTTCTTTTTCCACTTTGTCATTTTAATTCCTAAAAGCAAAACAAATTGTGTATTCAAACAAAAGTCGGAAATTCAACCTTTTTTCTTTAAGTAACACTCTTTAGTGTGATCTGCACCGCGGGTTCCTGATCCACTGTGTGTTTGTGTTTAACCAGGTGAGAGCTTCACTGGGATTATGAGCTTTCTCCAGAGAAGTCGGGTAAAGACGTCAGCAAACAATAAATGTGACTCAACAATAAACACAAAGTTTATCAGGGCGGAGATTCTGTTCGGCTCCAGAGCTGAGATGATCCGGTGAAACACACGAGCAGGTATCAGGTCTCAAGTGAGCATCTGAAGTGAATTAGAAACAAAATCTAAATAATCTGTAGCAAAACCAATGTGCTGTGACTAATGGGAGAATGGTGACATTGTTCAAGAAGGTATTTCGCAGAGAAAAGTGAGTGGCTGATAAATAACCTTTAAGTTAATTGGAATACTGTGTTAATGAATACAAATTACTTCCTTAATCATTTGCTTATTCAACTTTTCTATGGTTCTTAAAAATTCTATTTAGAAATCTGGTGTCTTGCCTGGTTGAAACATGCACCTTTTTATTTTGACAATAATAATAAATTGTCTTGATATAAAGCACTTTTAAAAAAATCCACTTTACATAGAAAAGCAAGACAAGTAAAAAGACTTCTACTGGTTTTAATAAAATCTGTGAATGTACTGAAATCCTTCAGACACTGTTTATTAATACAAATAATCCTTCACACAGAGGAAATGTTTGCTGTCTTTTTGTAGACTGATGAATTCAACATGAGGAAGAGGCTTAACAATGTTATTACAAAGAATTAGACAACATAGAAAAGCACTTTTGACATGTTTTCAGTGAATCTTCCTGTGAATGAATCTCGTGGTTGTGCAGGTTTCTCACCTCCAGTGTGTGACAGTGTCAGACAGGCTGAGCAGAAGTGTTTGAATCTAATGAAGACATTCCTGAGCTGCTGAGACGCAGGAGGAATCCTTCGTTAACTTTAAGTCATTGTTTGTTCTCATCATTCCACATAAAGCTTCAGAAAACACTAGAAATCTAAATTGTAAAAACTTTAAATACCAATATCACTTAATACCAGACACAAGAAGCTGAAAGTTAAGAATGCTCCATATTCTCTGAACACTGCGGCACTTGCACGAAGCAGCAATTCATTCATTTACCAGAAGTTCTGTTAGAGAAATGAAGCCGTCACAATTATCTGTGAAACTCTCGTGCGCTGCCAGGACAAATGTTTGGTCCCTCGGACGCCGAGGCCTTGCAGGACCTTTTGCTCGCTTGCGGAGGGGTCCAGTGTGCGGTCGGCTGGTTTGAAGGGTGTGAACCAGTGGAGGAGATTCCTGTGAGCTTGAGTCAACAGCAGCTGTGGTTGGTGATGAGGAGAAGCTGTCCAAAGAGCTTTTTCTACCGGCAACCGCCTTTTTTCACTGTGAAAAGAAGCGCCCAGGTGAATGGAGTCAGTGACCATGAAGGGCTCTGACACACACACACACACACACAAACACACACACACACGCACACGCACACAAACACGCACACAAACACGCACACACCCACACGCACGCAGTAGAATGAGAAAACAGATTGACTGTTTAGTGACGTGCATATGCAACATGTGCACGTGGGTGCACACACAAAAGCACAGATGCGTCGCGTCACACACACACACACACACACACACACACACACACACACACACACACACACACACACACACACACACACACACACACACACACACACACACACACACACACACACACACACACACACACACACACCTGGCTGGCATTGAGGCTTCTCCTCTGTTTGCATACCTCTCCCTCTCTCCACTCGTCCTCCACACGGCCACAAAGCCGCCATTAAAGCCAGGAAAACAAAAACAGTAAAGGGAGGCTAAAAGGGGGCAGCGGGCGGCTTCCATCCTTCTTCCACCCATCCCTCTCTCCTTTTCTCCTGTCTCTCCTCTGCACCCCTTGTTCACCCCCCACCACCACTATGAAAAGAGAGGGATGTGGACGTACAGGGTGAGAAAAGAAAGAAGTCTGGCAGATGGGAAGGGAGCCAAGGCCTTTAAAGTCTGCCACAGAGCCGTGACAAAAGCCTCCTAATCTCGGTGTTGTCTTTCGGCCCCTTTTTCTTCCCGCACATCCTGCCAAGTGTGTGTCTGTGTGTGCGTGTGTTTGTGAGTGTGTAAAGGCGAAAGAAAAGAAGAGGAAGAAAATCAGAGTCAGAGTGTTTTACAAGCAACAGTGTGTATATATTTGTTTGGGAGAGTAGTAAAAGGCAAGTTGGTGTGTGTTTGTTTGAAAAGAGATGTAGTGTGTGATAAAGAAGTAGTGTGTGTACACGTGTGTGTATCTGAGTGTGTGTGTTTGTGTGTATATGAAAGGAAAGGAATCTTTCCACAGTCGCGCTGACATCATTCAAGCATGCATGGGACAGTTGGAGGAGGCCAGGCCCCTTCAAAGGCAACAGCCTGCCTTCACATGTGGGATGCCTCTGTGTGTGTGTGTGTGTGCGTTTGCATGTGCATGTGCTTGTGTGTGTGTGTGTGTGTGTGTGTGACCTCCTGAGCGTCCCTTCCTCATCCTGTAGATCCCTATCAGAGGCAGCTGGGGTCCAAAGACCTTCACAAACACCCCCCCCCCCCCCCCCCCCACACACACACACACTGGAGGAATGCATATCGCAGTTATCATGATAGACGACTGACACAGACTACAGTGCCACCTACAGGCCAATCCATCCAATTAATGATATCAGTTATTCATAGTAGAGTCCTGCACTTACAGAGCTTCACCCCTTTAACTTTAACTCTAATCCATTTAACAGGCAAAGTATTTTACAAGGCCTGACAACTGGAAGTCATTTGGATTTCAGTGTCTTGCTCAAGGACACAGACGAACAAGAGAAGCCGGGGGATTAGTCTGACAACCCTGATCCTTGACCCTGAACTGATGACGACACATTTTTAAAACATGTTAAAAATGATTACATATCATCATGAAGAGAACATAAAGTACTGTTCTTAATGCAACAGCATTGGATTTAGTAGTTTCTCCACTCAGTGACACTGTGAAGACTAGACAAGTATGATTTTATATATACAGTCCATTTATCATTAAATCAGAAAATGTATTTTATTTAATTTTGTAATTTGCAGTTCCTTTAAACATTACTTTTTTGATGAGTAAATATGTTATAGCAGCACACTAGCATCATACTATGTTTTATACCACTTTAACAAATTCACTGGAACAACTTTCAGACTGTTGAACCATTAGAGCAAAGCAATCCCTTTATCAACTGCTGCAGTACATGTGTAAACTGAATTCACAACGTTAGGACTCTTAAGCATGGCAAATAGGATTTAAGGAAATATAAAAAATATATGTGCCTTATGTACCTTTCTTCCAACGGGGGGGGGGGGGGGGGGGGGATCCTGAAAGCCATTAAAACAAATTGATCTATGAAAGGTGGTGTCTCTCTAAACTGCACTGAAGTGAGTTCTAACAGAACGTTGTAATAAAGGTTTGGTGTAAGCGTAGAGTTCATTAAATGATATTCAGAAATAAATCCTCCCTTGTGGCTTTTTTTAAATAACATGTTAAATCTTCACTAATCTTCCTCTGTGTTTTCTTAGCACTGAAGTCAAACAATGAAGGTGATGGGGATCACAGATTACACACATCGACACTGGAGAGCTACACAAGGACTCACTGCACACCTCAAGAAGACAAATAGCTCTCGTGTGAAATCATTTAGTTCATGTCGTGTCTTGCCTGGAGGGGATTACACTTCCAGCAACAAAGGCACAAGACTGAAATACTGAGTGACAAAGTGTGAAATCTGGATCAGGTTAAGAGAGAAGCTTCTCTCTTTCTCTCCCTCTCTCTCACACACACACACACACAGAAAGATGGAGATGGAAATTGGAGGGGGGGGGGACAAGCTGTGGGAATACGCTGCTGAATAATTACAACTGACATCAGAATAGTTTTCTTTAGCTCTCTGAAGTGGCAGGACTCATTTGTACAGCCTGGAGCCATGCAGAGAGATGTGTGTGTGTGTGTATGTCTGTGTTTGTGTGTGTGTGTGTGTGTGCAAAGCAAAGTGAGAGCGATAAAGACACAAAGAGAAAGGGAGAAGTCTTTGTGTGCGAGAAAAGTATCCAGAACTGTGGCTGAACTAAAACATGGTGTTAACACGCACATTATTACTGTCCAGCACAATTGATCCTCCAGTTTGTGTGTGGGTGTGTGTGCGTGTGTGTGTTGGAGAGATTTTTCTGATTTAGTCCTCTCTCTGTCAGTGTGTGACACCATGACAGCTTAGTCTGCCCGAGGGAGCCATTTCTCTCTAAGTGGACCTTAAAAAACAGGAAACGACTTTGGATCCCACTGGAGCAGAGAGGGGGATCAAGCCTCCTGACTCTGTACAATACCCTTCAACCTCACACACACACTAGTAAGTGCCTGAGCATAGCGTGCACAGACCCAGAACCCACACACACCCACAGTCACACCTGAGCCCCCTTCAATAGACGCCATTCACCACCCTGACAACCAGGGACAATAGAGGCAAGACACGCAGGTCCACAAAGAGCGAGTCAACCTGTCTGAACACATCAGGCCGTCCTCGCCACCCGCTTCCACGCAGCGGCTTCTCCCCGTCGAGATGACTTCAGGTGATATCATGTTTCTAGACGGCTACAGTTTTCTTTGCCTCCACTTGTTTTGAAACAAGATGTCAGGTTGAAATCATGAGTCGTGTTACTGAGGTTACATGCATCAGGCCAGAAGTGCAGTAACTATTGTTGAGGGTAGTTGGCTGTACGGCTTCCTGAAGGCAACACCAGCCTGTCGGCCCTGAAGGCAAAACCTTGTGGAATCCAGTAAAGGAAAGTTTTTTTGTGAACTTAATCCCAGTTTAACTCTGTAAATCGAAGAGATGGAGCAGAGTGAGCATAACGTCAACATTTTTTGCCTGTGGCTAAAATCTTGTGAGGTTGTTACATTAGGCCTGGAGGTCTCTCTGCTGGATTACTGAAAGTAGTTCACTCTTACTACAACAACAGCTAAAGAACGAAAAATCGAATGTTTAACTTGACCTTTGACTTCACACCAGCCACCACCACAGAAGTGACTGCATCAGGATATCTGCAGCTACACTTAAACTCATAAAGAAAGACTTATAACTTCATTTTACAGGTTAAATTCATTAGGAGACTGGAAGAGTAAAAATTCAATAAAACTGAAGTTGAATTTATTAATCAATAAACAGTTACATCGTGGCCCAGGTTCAAGCTAAATAAGTCAGATTTCACATGCTTCATAAAAAACAACCCACAAATCAGCTGGTGGCTCTGATTTGCCAGAGACATTCCTCTCTCATACCTCTATGTACTGTGCACGTCAGTGGCCATGTGTGTTTCCTCTAGAGGTTTCATGTCAGTTTCTGTCTGTGTGTTAGTTAGGGAGGATGGCCGACCAGGGAGGACATGGAGTGTCTGAAGGAGGACAGAGGTCTGAAGATGGGAGACGTCCATCCTGAGCTCTGGACGTATGAAAGGTCTGGTGTCACTGGTGTTCCCTGGAAACGACTGGAAGAGGAGAGATGAGCAACATGATCAACCAATCAGAGATAAACCCCACTGGTTTATTAAAGAAGATTTAAAAATAAAAATGCCCTCAATTACCTATGAAGAAGAAATAGCTTGTATTAGTTCATATTTTAGTACTTTCTAACTTTCCTACCATATCACATTTACAGAAAGGCAGAACTTTATGATTTTTAAGATGTATCCGGAAATAGAATCATAATCATTTTTAAATTATTTGTTAAAGATATTAAATAGACAGACACAAAAATGTATTTTATGAGATTATTCACCTGACTGTCGCAGAGCGAGCAGAGTGGTTGGCCAATGTGTTCTGATTGGATGATCTGTGAGAGACGGAGCCTAAATATGACACACAAAGTAGATTGATGATAAATCCATAACAAACAATACAATAAAATGGTTTGATAAATACAAAACATATTTTGGGGTCTTTATCGGCTCATGTGTCACGTTTTATTTGGAAAAGCCTCCAAGAAGACAAGATAAATGGGTGAATCATCTTTCAGAGTAATTAGTAGCTCCTATTTTCCCCTTCACACAGACTTACAGGTTGTTACATAACAGGGACATGTACTCAACCTCTGCTGTGAAGAGTAGAATAAGAAATGTCACATGTTGCAATGGCTGCAGCTAAGCCTTTAAATAGCCCAATCATTCTGATGCAGGTAAAAAATTGCGGTATTCTTCAAAATGATACTTACTCAACGAAACACAACAGATATAGTGAGAATCTACACTTGGAGTGAGGCTAATAGCATTTCAGGGCTGTCACCTAACTCATCCACCATAACTGAGGTCAAATCCCTTAAGAGACTTACTCAGGAACTCAGCCTGTGTAATCCCAAACAAAACATCTGACAACATCTGCATTAGTTTAATCACTGTGGGTGGTCAGTGTTCGTGTCTGTAACCTCCAAACGAAGGTCGGGACTCCCAGATGATTTTGTGAGATGTTTACAGTGCGATTAATCCGTGTCTGTATGATTCCTCAAAAGTACATTTAGTACGAGCCATTAATATCACGCCTGTGTACACATTGAGCGGGGAGGGAAGTGAAACCACAAATCCACACGATACTGGTACGATGCCCTTTGCATTGACGTAAAAGAAGCAGATAGTCTTTCCAGAGACAGAGTAATAGCGAAAACAGATACACAGTTACAGCCAACACACACAGACTGCATTTCTCTTTATAGTTAACAAGTACACTTTTATGACAGGTGGAGCAAAGCGCTTACCCATGCGTTCAGCCTGTGGAGGACTGATTAATGACAGTCGAGGTCCAGTCTTCGGCTGAAAGATAGAGAGACAGAGGGAAACGGCACAAATCAAGACTTTTAATTTGCTTCTTCCTGTCAGTTCTTTTTATTTTTCCACTACTACTGAAATAAATCCAATCCCAAGATGCGGTGTGAGAGCTTATATGTTACAGGAGATTATACAAAAAGCAGATATGGACATCAACGTTTGGCGATATAATTGAACTTACCTTCCTGAACAGGCTTCTCTCATCCACCTCCAGGTTTTCGGTGCTACACGACAGGAAGGCACACTTCATTAGTCTTGGTTCTATTGGCTGAACACTGCAGTGGTATCTGAACTCCTGTTATCCAACCTAAAGATCTGCAGGATTTCAGTCCACGTGGCTTAACTTGGCTTTGGTGAAACTCAAATTGAAATCTAAGTCACCTTATACTTATTAATGCAGTATTTTAAAGGGCACCCAAATAAAATGAATAAATTATCACTATTATACAAATCACATTGAGCTGTGTTTAAAAACAGTCTTGCCAGCCCAACATTATCTTTTGCAATGGGTTGAATTCACCCTGCAGGTAATTTTCCAAATAAGATTAATATCCGCAGCAGAAAACCTTAAGTCCCAGCGGATGAAACAACATTTATACCATTACATTCTGGCAGCCAATTAATCCTGTGTCAACGGTGTCTCGGAGACCTGACAGGGATTCCTGACTAAACCAAAGAAACCGTAGCTTATTCAGGTGTGTGTGTGTAGATGGACGAAGGGCAGGGCAAAGCTATACAGAAGCTTAAGCTAACACAAGCCACCATGGGCTGAACCCAGGTTATAGCTTGTTTACACTGTTAAATACCTCCTACATTCTCTCTCCTTAAAGAGCTGAGAGACAAAAAAAAGGCAGAGTAAAAAAACAGAGCTTCAGACAAGGTGTCGAGAGCCGAACAGAGGAGACGAGGGTTGATAGAATGAAGAGGGGGAGTGAAAAATGAGAGGTTCAGTACTCACACGTTCGTGGACGAGGAGTGCCGTGAGAGGCAGATGGGGGAGTTATATGGGATCTGCAACACTAACAGCAAAAATGTAATTAATACAGAAGCTACTACACTATAATCGATGAAGACACATTAGGTGAAAGATTGAGTCTGGCCGAGTTGAATCAGGGTCATCAAAGTTTCACCTTTTTGTACCACTTGCCTGTTCAGGGTGTTTAAGATTAATACCACAAAGACTGATGCATGTGTGTCATTAACCTGTGGGATTACTTACCTGGATTGTGTCCATGTGGCGTATGAGAACTGTGACTCATTTGAGACACTGATGAAGCTCTGACACTGGATGAGAAGAGAAACATCCCTGAATCATCGGTTTGAACAAGACAAAAGTCACAGATGCCTCAGACACAGTTGGAGCTAGTGTTGAATGACAGAAGAGGACCTGAGCAGGACTGACATATGATTTAGTGAAAATCATCTTTGAATACTCATCAACGAGGGTCCCTTCCCCAGAAGTTCAAAAAAACAATTGGTTCACAATATATTTTTCTGGCCATCTGCAAAAAAACTCCACTTTCCCTTTAAACTCATTCAGTTTGGACTTGCTGAATCCGAACTGGAGTGAATGTGCCAAGAGTGACACCTGGTGAGAGGTGAAGCATAACAGTCAGCTCTTTGTAAACTTTTTAAACTAAAATGCCAAATCAAACAAGTCCAAACTCCAAGATCTAATTCCAAATCCTTCAAAACTTTTACTGCCCTCATAGATCCAGATTTTGTCTGTTTTTTCCATCTGTTTATTTTGCAAGAATTAGAAACACTGATCCAGGAACATTCCCTACGACTCCTGATATTGTACGATTATCATAGGTGAATTAAGGAAGACTAAAAATAATTTAAATATGGGAAATTAAACAACAGTCAAATGCTTGTAGGTAAACTCCTTGGATAATTGAACATTTTTCTGGATGGTTTTGTTTGTGGAACTATAAAACACAAGTTGATTACCCTGCACAGTGGCTGTTAAAGAAGTACAACTCACCGGTTACAGATCAAATTTACAAGCAACCATCTGTTTGCTCTCAAACTATTAAATCGATTTATACATTTTTAAAACAGATGGCATGAGTTACTTATCTTTTTTAATAGAAGATCAGTATGTGTGTATATCTACTCTATGTACTGTACCTCTGATGCTGAAGACAGTTTTCTAGTTTTGCGATGTAGGCACTTTGTTCATTCAGCTTCCTTTAAAGGGAAAATAAATTACAAATAAATTAAAAATCTGCCACATTTTCACCCACATTCAATTTAGAAATCTGTATAAAATTGTATTTATAACTTACTTTGTCATCTGCTGCATTTCCTGTTTCATCTTGACCAATGCGTCTTCTAATTTCTCATTCTGTTATTGATTAAAATGGTTAAAGATGCTCACAGCTGGACTGCACCTCAGGAAAATATAGTCATTACCATTATCTGCCATTTGAAGAAATGCCTCTCACCCTTTGCTGGTAGTGAGTCAACAGTCTCTTCTGATGTCTCGCCTGGAACATTATAACCTGAGAGGAGAGGAAACACTTTCATGTCTGAAAATACATAAAGATATATAACTCTACAAAAACAGCCAGTTGAAGATGTTGATGCAGCTTTAATAAAAGTTACTGAGACAAGAGAGAAAATGAACAAACTTTGCTGATTTCCGTCAAGTGCTTGGTTGCCAACACATTGACGTCAGAAAACAAGGCTTTAACCTCCGAGCTGCTCTGAAACAGACATTTCACACGACTGTAATGACATCATGGTTCTAAATTGATATCCATCTGTTCAATTAAGTGTAATGCTATTCAACTCAGACAGCTACACAACCACACAATGACGCAATTGGATTTGAAGAAAGAAGCTTACTTTGTCAGAGAGAGGTGACACTTGGCAGTTGATATTGCATATTAAACATTTTCCTTGTGTGCCTGCAATTAAAATTAAAAAAAGCAAATAAATAAAATGCACAATCTTAGCAGGATGGTAGCTAATAGCAGATTTGTGGAAACTGAATCAAGTACATAACCAACAAAATGGGGTTTTAAAATGTTTATCCCCTGAATCTAACAGTGACAAACTGGGTCAATAGACTTGTGGTTTATGAATATGAAAGTCACCACATCCAAGATTGAATCTAAGGATATGATGAGCAGTACTTCTACTCTCTTCTGTATAATAGCGTTGCTCTCTAATTGGAGCAAGTTAACCTTTAAATATTTGGTCTCCGTCATCATCATTTATCTTATTCAAAAATGTGATTTCAGTAATGATGCCACTGTGCAACAATTTCTTGTCGTTCCTTTTTATATAGATTTAGTCTTTTATTCTATCTGTCCTCACTTTTGTAAATGTTGTGTTACATACTGTCCCTTGTACTTCTCTGTTTCCCATTTGAAAGTGTTCGAGAGCCCCTTTGAAAACGACACAATACATCTCAAGGGGATTATCCTAAGACAATATATTTCTATAGAGGCCTAGGAAAATATCTAAATTTTAAGAAATAGAAAGGCTCTTTGGGGAAAAGTTAAGTTGAGCCCTCCTGTCTGAAGTTATACTGGTGTAAAAGTGAGTGGATCCAATGTGTAGTATCACTCCCAACCCAACAGATGTCTCTGTCTCATCATGCTTCCACCTGCACGGAGCTGCAGACATGGCCGTGCACACTGGGTCTCAGGTCAACTCACCTTTCTGGAAACACACACTGCAGATGACGTGACCACATGTCGTCAGAGCCAATTTCCTGTCGGCACCGGGGGGGAGGAAGCAGCAGTTGCAGCAGATCCAGAAAGACATTGAAACTCCTGCAGAACACAATGGCAGCATTCGATAGTTGTACTTTTCAATCCTGATCTCTTACCTTCACCAGTGAATCAGATCTGACCCCAGTCTAAACATAAACCAGTTGACTGGGGCCTGAACATAACCTGGGAGGAGAGACGCCATTTTAGGTGGAAGCAAACTGAAGGGGGGAACAAAAGTTGTCACAACACCTGCTGAGGAAGAACTCACTGTTTATGTGTGAGCTTGTTAACTAAGCTTCATTTAAACATGCTATGCTGTTTTTCTAACAGTGCATTAAGACTTCATAGCAACTTATCCACCAGCTCGGCCCTTATAACTGTCAATTACATGTGTATTAGCTTCACTGCTCAAGCTAGCTCTGTAGGTAGGGAAGCTAAATGCTAACGTACCCATGTTAATGGTAAATAAGGCTCCACAGAGGCGATGCTATCAGGTCCGCACCAGTAGTTAGTTGTTTTATATATGATCTTACCTGCTCTCTATCGATGAATGATGGAAAAGCAGGGTCGCATCTCATCGATAATAAATCTCCTTTAGCCTCTAGCAGCTAGCACGTCAGTTTAGCTGCTAGCTAATCGTAGCCTGTGTGCTAAGGCCTCACCTGACATGGCTGTGGCTGCAGGACACTTTCAGATGGAGGTAAGTTATTATTGAGAATAAAATGAAAAGAGGCGTATATGCAAAACAGCTGTTCAAACTTTATTGAAATTGCAGAAGTCTGGTTATTAAGTTTTTTAACATTGTGTATGTTTGCTCATTAAGGAGTTAGATAACCATGATTATTATAACATGTCCAAACTTGAACTCTTACTAAAGTATAATACAATGCTATACATGTACATGGTGAAAGAGATTTATATATAATAATGTCTATAATGCATTCCCTATAGAGGTATAAATGGATTTTCTCCACATGTTGCATCCATTTATTGTTTACATGCACAATTTTTACTCTATTTCCTGTAATCATCAGACCATATGTTTGGCAGATGGAGAGTTTTTAATTGTTACAGTATTTCTGGCCATGAATCGTCCTTTCTGCAGGTTATTAGAAGCACTGGAGCATGTGTGGGGGAGATCTGTACAGCAGGTACAGCGGTGACGGGGTCAGAGGTCACACCAGCTTCTTGGCAATGAAGAATGCCTTGAGTCGTTTCATCTGCCAGAAACCGACTGTGAGCAGAATGGACGTCTGCACCACGGCCCACCACAGCACTTTCCTGTTGGTGGTCTCACTGATGTGTCGAAACACCTCCTCTTTCTCCTGAGTCGCAGCAGACGAGACAAAAGATGGAGGGTGAACACACATTGAGTCTGGATGTTTTGATAATACTGCAGAAAAAGACTTCTCATTTACCCTCTGGTACTCCTGCTGTCTGCTGATGTACATCATCTGATTCACAAGGTGTCTGAGGCTGTTCTCCAGTGTCTCCATGTTGTCTTTGGTCTTGTCAGTAACGGGTTCAATCGAGTGCTCTCCCATCTGAACGTCCACATGTAGCTTCTGTTCAGCACAGTGGGGAAGAGATAAAGATATTATTCTCTTATTCTCTCTTGTGAAAATGTCCTGTTTTCCCAAAAGGTTTCAATTAAATTCTGAACACTTCAGGACCTTAAGATTTTTACTGGACTGTCACATGACATAAGATGGTGCTTCCTGATGAGGTTTTAGGCTTATTACCTTTTAAATTTAAGCTGTGTCTTTTTGTGACCCCTTATTAAGATTAAGATTAAGATACATGTATTTATCCCAAATAGCAGTGGGCAGCCATGTACAGTGCCCGGGGAGCAGATGTTGGGGGAGTAAGGTGCCTTGCTCAGGGGCACTAGACAGTGGGGTAGGCAATATTCTCTTGGATTTTTAGACGGATCCAAGTGGTGTCCATTCAGGAAGTTTTTCTGCCACTAGTCCACCGTACTAATTGACTGGTGACTTATTGTTTACGGTCCAGATTTATGATGGCAAAAATAAGGGAATACCGTGATCGTGTAATCGGGGGAAGGCAGATTTTTTATTTCATATTAATGTCTATCTGCACACAATTCACAGAAAATACTCAACATTGTATAATGTTCTTTTATCTTTTTTAAATTGTGTGTGTGTGTATCCACAGAGCTCACCAGTCGTTCTCCAGCAAAGACAGAGAACCTGGTGGAGTTGCTTTGGAAGCAAAGGTAGTGCTGACCAGAGGCATGAGCTGTGAAGGTGAATTTACCAAATTTACCAAAGCGCTTGGTCATCACAACCTAGAGAGAAGGAAACCTGCTGTTAGACCAACATCTCTTCAGGTACGAGTCAACAAAATGGATACGTGGTTATTAATATGTATGAATTATTCTTATCAATCAAACCATGCTGCACGTTATCCTTGTTTTAGTGTAGTGTGAGTTCAGTACCTCCTGGTTTGGGTCTCTGATTGTCACAGTGGCACCAAAGTGGGGGGAGTTGTGGAGCGACCTCATATCCCAAGGCTCCAACAAGAAATAACCTAAACGTAAGAGACATTCACACATGTGTGCTTAGACATACTATATGTGCACAAACACTTAGTTGTTGTCAATTCGTTGTATAAGTACTTGTACTGTGCAATGACAATAAGGTTGAATCTAATCTATCAAGGACAAGATTTTAACTTTTATGAGGGAATGGACTGTATCGATATATACATTCATCACAATGTTAATAAAGTACAGAAACATTTCACCTATTCACTTATTGTAGGTCTGATTCCACTTTATACATTTCTATGTCAAATGTTATTGTTGAGGAAGAAATCTGTTTTCATGATGTGCATGTAACAGTTGTGTGTGATTCAATATTCACATTGAACTTCACAATACACCTATTAAAACATAATTCCACATTCGTTGTTCCTGTTTGAAGTTCAGGAGGCGTATTCCCTCTCCAGGACTCACCGGTCACCAGCGTGTCCTCTGGAATCTCCTCAATGATGCACTTTTCCTCCTGTTCTCCCAGATCAAAATACATCGCAGTGGCCAGCATCAGGTAACACTGGAGCAGAAAGCCAATGCCTCGAAAACCCATTTTCAGCAAACAATGAGCTATTAGATTACAATACACTTGACACCGACCAAATGTTTGGCCTGTACCTCTGATCTTTTTTTTCTCTTAAGCGTATTGCAAATGCTAGTTTTGAGGTTTGTTTCATGGACTACAGCCAAACAGCCATTTGCTAAGGCAGATATTTACAGTGGAGGGCTGCAGTATAGTGTGAGAGAGTGTGAGAAATTCACAGGTGCTGTTTTGTGTGACGAGACATTCCCGTCGGGTTGTGACTGGTTAACCTGGGAGCCAATAGCCACGTATCTGTGACAAGTTATTGATTGGATCTAGCAACTTGCACCAGATACAGAATAATCAGCAGTGACTTCTGTGTGGTCACATCGACATGGCATGGGAATTCATAAACCTTTCTGGGAGATGCAATGTTTTTGTTGGCCTTAAACAGCAACTATCTACCATTTAGAATATTATTGTAAGAACTTGCATTTCTCATGCGTCTATAGTGTGTGAAAATGTGAACATTTAACTGACCATGTCAATATCACCATCACAAATAAGTTTCTTACTCCTTGAGGATTCTCTTGTCCTTTTTGAAAATGCGATGTTCAACTTTTAACCTCTTATAAAGCAGTGGAGATTCCCAGTGTTACCGTGACTGTTGCTACAATACAGAGGAGAAATTGAGTGGAAAATGTAATCCAGACCATTACATCCAATAGTTGCCATATGCCTGCCCTACATCAGGTCACTTATAACGTAAACCCCAACACGCCCACACACAGAATGAAACCTTCTCGTATTTAACAGCTGCAAAAGTTATCATCTCCTAAGTAAGCAAAGAGTCCGATTTCCCTCTCCTCCCACACCTCAGTAGTTTCACAGAAAGTGTGAATGCGACTGTACCTGCCAATAAAAGAAAGGAGAGACACTCCAGCTTTGTAGAAACCAACCGCTGTGTCTGGCCTGACCCTGAAGCAGTGGCACTACTTATTGTGCAGTGGCATTGCAGTAGTTTAAACCTGATATTTTCACATTTTGCTGCATCTGTTTTTCCACTAATTGCACACTACGGCTCTTTCACATTAATGGGGTTTGCTCCTTCACTGTCTCTGTCACTCTGTGAGTGTGGGCGGGGCCAGGGCCTGTTTGTGTGAGCGTAAAACTCTGTCTCACTCCGTCTTCCGACACAGATTTGAGATGATAGAAGCGACTCCCTAACTCGCTAAAATGCTGCTGCTGTTCTTATGTATAATGGGGACAGTCACAGGAAAAGGCACATCTTAAGGGGCAGATTCCTCCTTTTTATGAATTTATATCGGATCATTTAAAAGTATATCGATTTTAAAATAATTTCTTATATTTATCAGCTGCACATGAAACCAGTTTGAGCGTTTGCATTTGTGACATTGCGCATTCTCCAGCTTGGAGAGCCCTTATAAAATGGTTTATTGAGGCCATAAAGGGATGCACATGGTCAGCAGCTATACTCAGATTGATAATGGCCCTCAAACGATGAGTGATTGGTTTTGAGGGACCCAAGGTGAGTCTGCTCCACACCATTGCACCACTACCAGCCGGAACTGTTGACCCAAGGCAGGTTGTGCTCATGCATTTTTGCTGTTCCTGGCAAATTCTGATCCCACCATCTTTGTGTGTGTCAGCAGAAATTTATATTCATATGACCAGGTTGCATTTTTCCAGTTTTCAGCTCTCTACTTTTGGTGAACCCACTGTGGCTTCAGAAATATACATGGGCTCTTCTGCTCACCACATGGGCTCTTCTGCTCACCACAGCAGCACAAACTACTCTGGCTATTCTTCCCTGACCTCTCTCATCAACAAGTTGTTTGCATTGGAAGAACTGCTGTTTCAGCAGTTTCAGAAACCAGGCTCTCTGGCACCAGCAGACTTGCCATGGTCAAAGTCACTGAGATCAAATAACTGATGCCAAATAACTGGTTTAATTACATTACTATATGGATAAGCAGGTGTGATGTTGTTTCCTTCTGAGGACACTTCAGCAGTTTATGTTTCTCTTGAACATATCAAGACTAATTCTGAGCAACCTGGATGACACAATGGTAAATCCCTTTTCTGAGGATGTGGACGCCCAGAGATTCTTCATCTCATAAGATTCAGGACACACTCTGAAGTCTTAGCTGATGAAAATGTTGTTGAGTAAAAGCCAGAACCTGGATCTGCTCCTCTCCCGTCTCCTGATTCTTTATCTCAGTAATTTTCCTCTGCCCTTGTTATTCCAAACGGAAGGAGCTCCCTCTTGCACCAGATGTTTGGTTCTTATTGCTATTCAATCTGTCATCTGCAGTGTGGTTTCTGCGTTGCTTGGTGGGAAAGGGGGTGGGGTCCTAAGTGATTTTTATCTGTTTCACATATGAAAAAAGAGGTCACTTTACATGCAACTGGTGTCTGCTCTGTCCATTAAAAAGAGACACCAGCGGCATCATGGGATGTGCTGCGCTGGACGTTACAGCACAAAGTGAGCTCTATAAGATTTAATGACTCGTGATCTAAATCAACATTTGTGGAACTTTTTTTTAAATAGTTGGTGTGCACATTTGTCCATTTTATGACCAACACTTCATAAGGACGAGCTGGAGCCAACGCTGGGGCCTGAACCCAGGTCATCCAGTTGAAATCATTTCTCTGTTCACTGAATTTGATCCTGCAGCCCCAGTGTTTGTAACATTACCATGGGAGCCCCGGATGCAATTAAGTCCAAATGTGTGTCTCAGATTTAAAAATCATGTGCTGTAGTAAAGGAGTTGAGTTCATAATATGGAGGAATATACTTCTCATTGTAGGAATCATGTGAAGTTTTAAAATAAATATGCAAATATCAACCTTTCATCGCAAAGATAATCTCTTTATTCAAGAAACAGTTGAGACATTATCTTGAGATGTATTTACACTTTATTGATTCAGACAAA
This sequence comes from Platichthys flesus, assembly GCF_949316205.1. NCBI lineage: Eukaryota > Metazoa > Chordata > Actinopteri > Pleuronectiformes > Pleuronectidae > Platichthys > Platichthys flesus. Next base: position 5,850,662 of record NC_084952.1, on the reverse strand, counting down.
AACGTCTTTTTTTGTACATTTTCAATATTTTTATACCAAACGTATTGTTCTGTTCTGAACTAAGTACCATAATCTGTAACAGTAACATGGAGGACTACACATGTTTACCATCAAATTTGATATACTGTACACAACAGGTTAAAATCCTGTAAATAAATATATCCTTTGTGTTCAGGAAAATAACCACAATGTCTCTCTGTAAACATTATGCTTTTCTTTCTCTCACTTTTCTGCTGGTACTACCTTAGCTAATGGGACTTGAAGCAACATGTTTTCTCAGCGTAGGAGCCGATGTTGGATTTTCTCTTAAGTATTTCTCGGATACAGGGATTTGAGATCTTACGTGTTGTTTGCTTGGATTTGTTTCCAAATCTGTCAGAGCAAAGCTGCTGGGAGGCAAACAACTGTTTGTGATCTTCAGAAATGTCAAAACAAAGCTGATTATAAAGTGAAAATATGTTTTTAGTTCATGGGTAAGTTAATAAAGAAAAGTTGTTCATTCCCCAGACAATTTTGACAAACTGACAAAACTGAATCGGTATCTAATGGCTATATAAAAGTAGCCAAACTACACCTCTGTAGTGCTGACAGATCTGTCAATGTGACATGAGGACGAGACTTTATTGGCAGTCTAGTCTTCCAATTGAACAGTTTGACAGTCACTCTGTACAATTGCCATTTCCACAGAAAGAGGCTGTAGCCAGGGAGGAAAGAAGGGACTCTGGCTCTTCATGTTTATGCCTTACGTGAAGACCTTTTGTTGTTGTTTCTCCGTCTTCGTCCCTTCCTGCCTTTCCTGGACGTCCTATCTTTCTTTTCTCTCCTCTCCTTCCTCTCTTTCTTCTCCCGCCTTCCCTGGCCTAGTCATAAGCAGTTGTCCTGGATGCACTTCCTCTCCCCCTCCAGAAGGGGGCAGGGGGCTCCGTTGTTGGCAGGGTGCATGCGGATGTATCTCGTGCGGTGCTGCACGCCTGCCTCTCCACATTTGCCTTTGCACAAGCCCCAGGGAGACCAGACTGACACCTCACAGTCCAGAGGGGTATCTGCACAGACAGAAGGGGGGGAAAGGGGGGACATCAACATTCTGGGTTTAGATTTTTCATTTTTCACTGTGCTGTGTTTGTGGTGTTGACATTTGTATGTGTATATTTGTGTTTCCTTTTTACAGATTTGAATTTGAAACTGGTGGAATAAGTCATAAGCAGAAAAACCACTGCTCATAAACGTGTATTTGCCTCTTATAAAAGTGAATACAGTAATGAAAGGGTATTCCTGTAAATTGTGGCTTGCTGCGTGTGCAGCTCTTTACGGACCCATTGCTTCTTGTTATAGATTCTTGGCATTGGCTGTGCTGTTGGAGTTACAGTAGGGGAAATAAGTATTCACGTTCCAATTGAGCAATTCACATTAAATTGTGACCAGACATTGGTATCAACTCCTGAATTTCACACATTACAATCCATAAAGTGTCAATTGAACACACTAAGGAAAAGCAGTAAACCAAGTATAACTGATTTCACAACGTTGGCTCGGTTATTGCTTAGAAAAACTTACTCAAGTCTTTATACACATCTAGAAATTATTTGTCACAGAGCTTTAGCACAAGGAACATCTCATGATGTGTTGAGGAAAATAACTTAACCAAGACCTTTACAGTGTGCATGTTACTCTTGACGCACGGTTGAGTGACAGATTTCACGACTCCCAAATGTTACTGTAAGAACCACTGGGGCCATTATCTACAAATGGTAGGAACATTAATTCACACCATGAATTGGCCTTGCACAGGAGCTCCTCACAAAGTATGTGACCAGGGAGTGATGATGGGCAACAGAAGTACAGCCACAGAGCCAAGGGCCACACTCCAGAAAGAGTTGGAGAGAGCTGTACAGTTGTCACAGAGAAATCAATCGGCAACGCACTCCATGCACACTCACTCCATTATAATGCAAAGGCACGATGAAGCATGTTAGAAGCTTGCTAGACAACATTTGGAATGGCCTGTGAGTTACTGGAAGACTTTTTGCAATAATATCACATAACTGATTTGAGAAATGGATCTGCATCAGGCCTTAAAAGTACCAAGTTTGGAGGTAGCAGCGATATGATATCATATGATAACCATGTTATGAAAGGAAAGCTGAATGGAGCCATGAACCGGGTAGTTGTTGAAATTAATCTGATGGCATCCGGCAGGATGATGAAGATGAGACGTGTGTGGACAATGATCCAAAAGAGACTCAATTGGTTCTTGTGGAAGACAGGAACCACTTTCAGTCCACTTTCTTAGAAGATAATACTACAACTTCATTTCTGAATTGCAATGTTACAATTTATTTGTAAGTTTAAACTTCTGGAATTTGTCTTCCTTGCTTTCACCTCTCTTTTCTCCGACATTGTGAACTCACCAGACTACCTCTACCTCAAAGCTGCTGTGAGTTTGTGTACAGGTAATAAGGGTCGCAGAGGTGGTGAGAGGTGAAAGAGTAGAAAAGCAGAATGATGTACGGAAGCTGCACCGATGAACAGACATTCAGAAGGAGAGGTGGAGCATGCAGGTCAAGTTGAGACAGATCTTGGCTTCTCCATTCATCTTGCAGGCCCATTAAAGACGGAGAAGAATAACTTGAGAAGATGCTTTAAGACTCAAAGCTGAGTAACTAAAGCAGGCGATTTGTGAGGTGCAATATTCAAATTGTTTTCCAAGCCCCGAGGAGAAGGAGTAACAGAGACTGGGGGTTTAGTGGAAGGATGAATAGTTGGAGGGTAAGGATGGAGAGTTGGGAGCAGGGCAGGAAACCCCAACACGTCCTTGGCACCTCTCTGTTGTTTGTAGACAGGTTGTCGGGGGAGCAGACATGTGATGCTGAGTCAAACCTTTACAGTCCCTCTGAACTCTGAATCTGATTACCGCAATGTCAGCGCTAATGCCAGGCTGACACGCTATCTGATTCCTATTTTCCGTTTTACCGGTTGAGTCATTTATTTAGACTTTCTGTGGTAACGTGTCCCACTGGAGAACATCAGCCACACACACACAGGTTGTAAGACTATCGCACTGTTGGCTTTACTCTTGTTTGACACACTCCTCATCTTTATTTTTCCAAGCTGTCTTTCTATTTGTTCTTGCATTCAGACTGTTTTACTGTTGCTACTCATCTGTGCAACAGGGAGTCTTAAAACGTAACAGTCTGGGAAGCAACATTAAGTAAATCCAGCTTCAAATCATGGAACCAGGCCTTGTTAAAACACACATGTGCGCATCCTATGTTTGGTCATGACCTAAATCCTGCTTTACATAATTTTTACATATTATTCCTAAAATGCTCTTTCACTTTCTCTGTCTTTTTCTTTCCCCGGTGGAAGCCAGATGTGCCCCTGGCATTTCTTGATGCCCTGCACCCACAAGGCTTCTCTGGTTTCTGGTTGGAAGTAATTGAGTTTGTGTGTGGCCTGTAATGGTTTGCAAATGCGTCCATCTGAGTCAGCAACACACACCGAGTCCCTACTTTTCTGGTAAACCCTCAGTTCGAAACACCTACTTTTTTAATTTAACGTTTCCATTATAAGATTCAGTCAGTTGAAATAAAATGGGGGAAGGCCACTTTAGGTGGAATTTGTGTAGTATTGGATGTAAAGCTGTTTAGCATTATTGCCCTCAGTTGTTGAGTGTGCACATCCTTATGCCCATGTACAATAAAAGCCAATGGGTAAATTACATTAAATTGCCCTTGGTTGTGAATGTAGGTGTGAATGGTTATTTGACTCTTGTCCAGGTTGTATCGTCCTTCTGCCCAATTTGAACTGAGATTGGCTCCAGCCGTACATTTTTTTATTTCTTTTGTAAAGCAAGTTTTTATAGCGGCCCTATTTAAGGCAGGGATTTAACAGTTTTGATGCTCTTCCGAAACCAATTAATCACTTTAATCAAGGTAGTTCAGACTTACTTATGAGGGCCTCTTCAATCTCGTTCCCTGTCGGCAGTTGGTTGGTCTCGGTGGGCAGCTCAGGCAGGCTGATGATCTGATTGTTCTTCTTTATCTTTGTCAGTGTGACCTTGGCGATGGGAGGGAGGTGCTTCACGCGGGGGTAGTAAAAGGAGTTGGCAGGGTGACTCGGGAAGGAGGAGGTGATCTGAGGAGGGGGAAATGTATATTGAAGAATAGTTGATGTTACATGGAAATGTTTTGGTAGAGATCTTTGGTGTCATCACTAAGCAGTTTCTCAGTTTTACCCACCTGTATGATTTTGTCCTGTGGGATGGTTTCATAGTTTGGAGACGAGAAGGTGAATCCGCTGTCCGTACCTGCATCGTATGGGAAAAGCTCTAGAGACACATTGTCTTTCCACTGGTCGCCATCACATAGGTCAACACTGTCCAAACCCACGAACCAGTCAGGGCTCGGAACGATGCGCACGACAAACGACAGCTGCAGATGGAGGAAGAAAAAGCATGGGAAGGAAGATGGAGAGTGGAGGGAGAAAAGGGAGAAAGAAGAGGACATGGGGGTGGGGGAGAGTGAAATATGGAGATAAGGAGAGAGAGGGAAGAAAGACGTGTGGGAAAGAGAAGAGAAAAGTTATTACTTGAAATTTTTAGCAGTTTTGGACAACATCACTCTTGGTAATAAAAAATGTTTTATTGTTGTGACATCCTCAATGGAAATAACCTCACAATATGGTTCACAAGGGCAAATACACAAGTACTCAGACAGCTCAAGTTCAACCCCAGTAGTAATTACTGTCAGGAATGGCAACAATTCCTCTGACCCAGGCCTTGTTCTATATATTGACCTATCAGCAGAAGGCCTCTGACGGCCTGAAGCCCGGCTCCAGACCCGAAGGCAACCAGGTGTTGAGTAACTCACATAGGAGTGCCTGGCGAAGACCTCAAACTCAGTGCTCATCTGGCCCGTTCCTCCCACAACAGCAGGAGCCGACAGGATCCCATAAACACTTTGGATGCGCTCGCCGGCCGCCTCAACTTCCTTCATGAGCGTCCAGGCCTCGCCTTTCTCCGCAAACTCCCTCACTCCATTGCTGGCAAAGTCATTACGCTGCCACATGTGGTAGTCGGTGCTGTGGGTCAAGCCTGGGAGCAGAGAGGAGGAGAGGAAAGGATCAGAGGAGGGCTCAAGTCTGCAATAGTCGGGGTTATGGGTCATTAAGAAACATTTCTACATTTCTATTGATCTGTAAATAGAAACATTCCATTCTGCATTTACCAATAAGGTTTGACCACTGTGCAGGGGGTCGGTAGACAGGATACTGCTTAGGGAAAGCAGCCCGGGACCATTTGCCGGTGAACGTTAGTCTGTACTGGGCCGGTTCAGAGGCCGTGCACATGGGGACATCGGTAGGAACAGGCATTGCCTGAAAGCCTTGGCCCAGTGTCAGCAGTATGACGACCAGATGGGAGAACGCCGCAGCAATGGAGAGGATGTTCCTTGTGGTGTCCATGGTAATGAGCGCCGGGGAGGATGAAGGACCTGGATGAGAAACATTAAAGGGAATACTAATGTCAGGAGAACAGTCAGCAGTATTTTTGAAAGCTGAGTCATCGAGCTGCAAATGAGGGGAAAGGACCGAATAGATTACAATATATGTATGTTTTAATTCTCTTTGCTCTGCTGTTGCTCTGATCCAAGAGGAAATCACTCTTCTGTGAGGTCTCTCATTTTCCTGGAGGATCAGATACATGGCCAAATGAAATGAGAATTTGAGAAAATGGCAAAGTGTGTGGCTGCACCATCTCTGTGGGGCGTGTGAGTCAGAAGAGATGTTTCTCAGTCCTTCCACTGTTTAGCTTCCAGTGTTTTCCTCTTGTAAACTCGAGTTAAACAATGCTTGGTTGATAGGCGGGGTGATCTGGCCTTAATTAAAACACAGTGAGATGTTGTTGTTGTTGCAACCTGATGAGCTCTGCAGTTCTGCCTCACAGAGAATGAAGCTCAGCCAGCTGCCTTTCCTAATGCTGGATACCTCATACATCATCCTCACTATCCTGCAGTCACTTGGTGACTCATCTTGCGACCTCCATGAACTGGTTCAGTAACTCTTCACTGGTGTGGTTCTTCTCTATCTCTGTCTCTCTCTCTCTTTGCAGTATGATTTTAATGCTAATACATTTAAATTTTGTACGTGTACATGACAAACATAAGCACTGAGATAAATGTTATCTTAAAGAATTGCATATGAATTACATCAGTGTCATGCAGTTTGTAAACGAGCAGACTTTCTGTTTATGGACAAATCTTTTCTTAACTATTGTTTAATGCCACGAGAGCTGTTACATGGTGTGTGAACGCATTAAGATCCACTGTTACATGCAAGCTTGGCAGCCTCCTGTCCTACAACAGTCACACAGAATCTCTGTGCTGTTGGTGTGGTGCAGAAACTACTCACTGAATTTGCTCAGGGGTCCAGAGGAATGAAGGGATGCAGCAGATGAGAGGAGAGGTGGAGCTGGTGGAGGTGAAGAGAAGGGGAGAGGAGAGTGGTGGATGTGGCTGTCTGGAAGAGTGACTGCAAAGTTCCAACCTCTCTTTCGCCTATTTATGTCTTTCAGGAGGTCCCCCCCCCCCCTCCTCCTCTTTGTCTCCCCCTTTCTTCATCTCGCTCCCTGCCCCTCCTCAACTTTCTTAACTCTTCCTCTCAGCCTCACTATCTGCCCCCTTCATCCCCTTTGACTTTGGCTCTTCGTCCACCACTCTCCTCCTCCTCCTCCTCTCCCCTACTCTTTTTTAAATACCCCATTAACTGACTTATGTGTTCAGCAGTGCTGGATTCACAGCCAGTTGTCCTGTGCAGAATTTTCTCAATGTCTCTTGGTTAAGTTTTTTGAATTGGAACTGAGCGACTAGACCTCGTCCCACTGCAGATATTGTAACTCATGTAAGAAGTTTTATTTTGCAGGACACAGTAAATTTGCAAAACTCAAGGCTTTGGCTTTGTTTAGGAAGTAAAGATTTTAAGTTATGAAGAAATAGTGTGTTTGGTTCCAGTGAGTCAGGGCTAAGTAGAAATCTTGCAGCTTCACAAAGTTTTTTTTTTTTATGTCAGGGTATTTAAGATGTGTTGCATGAACTTGGATTCTTTCAGTCCACTTAGTCGGTTGTGGAAGGAACAATTTGCAGAAGAAATCATAAAAGTGCACTAGAACTTCATGGTAGCATTCATAGTTTTCCATGACAGAGCCTCCTGCTTGTGTCTCTTAGGAGTTCAGACTGGTTTTCATGCTACTGGTACCAACAGACAGGATTTAAACCAGACACTGTACCACTTGCATGTTATCCTCAGCAACAAGCTCTTCCAACAAATTCCCTCTTCACTGCTTTTGACATTGGGTTTTAGAATTTATAATTCACCGGCTTTATAAGGATCAAACTCACATCCTTCAAATATTCCAAGCAGGACTTTATGTTTATCTTCTTTTGAGCGCCATAGCACTTGTCTAAAAAAAGGGTCCAAACCATTTCAAGCAGATGTATAATCAGAAATGTTGAACAAAAAAAAACATAGTTAAATGAAGGTTTATTCGTACTCGCCTGTATGCATGTCCCCTTCTGGTGTAGTGTTTGACTTTCTGAACCTGGAGGTGGTAGACGTCACTCCACACACTCACGTGCACACACACACAAATTTGCCAGTGCGCTGAATCAGCCCACATCTAATGATTTCCACATGGTCACGTTTCTTACAAACACAAACTTAACACTGGAGTCCAGTCTGCTTTCAGTTCGTGACATTTACAAGAAAAATTAACTTATTGCCACCTTCATAATTTCTGCACACAGAACAGAGCTGTACAGTTTGGTGGAGGGTAGTAGAGCAGAATAAGAGAAGGAAGAAGAGGAACCAATGTGGCTTGAATGAGTTTGAGCTTAATGAAAAAAAAATCTTCCTTTAGAATTGACTTACTTTCTTGCACTGGAGCTGTTGATGGTATCACACAGTCATCCACTCATTGGAATTGTTGATGTAGAGACAGATACACATGGCCTCCAATAGTGTTGTTGTATTGTTTCCCACCTGTGTTGCTCTCGGCACCCTGGCCTAATTTTGCCTCGTGTTTTCAGCATATGACAAATAAACTGACCGAGGTCCTGATTTAAAAACAATCTGGTATGGTCTGAGCTGATTGGTTCTTGCGTAGGAAAATAGTCAGTCTTCTGTTGCTTGAAAGGAAGCCGTAAATACCAAGGGGGAAGAGGGTCAAAGATAATACAGGTCAGGAACTAACACTGACGGCCTGAACACATTGCCTGCGTTGCGTGTCGGGTACCTCTCTGACCTGTCGTGGCTTGCATGGCCTTGTGTGTCCAAACCAGCAGCGTATCTGCTGCAGCACTCACACTGCCAGCGGGTCTTTGACGATTCATTAATCATAATCACTGTCCATTGTCGCTGAGCTGTCCAAAGAGTGAACAGTCCTGAAAGCAGTCATGTGATTTGTGTTTACTGTGGTAAGGGTGAGAAAGAAAGAGAGCACTGGAAAACTGACCTTCAACCTAGAGATTGAAACTGCAGTGGAATGCGTCAGTTTTATACTAGAATGGGAACCAATGGTGCACATATCCTGGTCAAGGCCCAACCGTTCCTTTAAATTCAATCAAGCTGCCGCCAAATTGCACACAATCATAGATAAATGCTCCCATAATATGTCATCAAGATACACAAAATAATTCCCTGGGAAATCTGTGAAAATGTCAATAAGAACACCCTATTTTGCAGTGTTTACAGAAATCTGATAGGCACTGAAATTCAAAGGGTTCATTCTTGGCCCCTGTCCTGTCCTTCCACAAAGTTTGGAAATCCATTCGGTGCTTTGTGTGTTATCCTGACGACAAACAAACAAACCGAACAATGCAATGGCCAGTGGTGAAACATAACCTCCTTTGTGGAGTTAATAATGTTGCTGGTAAGATGTAATCGTGACCATCAACAGGTCTGTTCTCTGTCTGTTTATTTTTCGGCAACACATTGACGTCACCCCAATCAAAGTGAATACTGCAGCGTTTCTGTTGAAGCCTCCAACGCAGTTGTGTAATTGCTCGGTAGGTAAAGCAAAAGACAGAAGTCAAGTCATTTATCATAAATCAGTCACTTTCTTTCTACACTTACACACAAACACACACTTCCTGTCGACACCTGGTCTTGGCATTCAATCTTTTTCACTCTGTTCTCTCCCCCAAGTTCCACTCAACAAACCCCCCAGGGCCTTGTTACAGCAGAAATTACCCCCAGATTACTGGAAATAATTTACTCCTCTGTATGGGAGCAATCTGTGTGCATTCATTTGCACATTTCTTGATAAATTGTAGGTGAATTTGTGTGCACGTGTCTCCGCCAATGGAAGCTGCAGGCCCGTGGTGATATTGTACAGCATGCAACACATGGATCTCTCCAGGTTTGGCGCGACCTTCTCTCTTGCCTCTGCGGTTGCGGGTCTGCGTCTTAGTTCTGTGATAATGAAATATTTTCCCCGGTCAACTGTGAGGTTACAGCTGGTTTCAACCGTATAAAACTTAATATTTGCTCCTGTAAATGTTGGTTACACAGATTTTCACTCATATAAATCGGTGTGACCTTCCTCAACTCTGTGATGATACTTTATTTGAGTTCTTCTGTTGGACTCCACAGTTACAGACGGCTGGTATTCTAACTCACTTTGTTTGTGTCATCAATCATCAAAACCCACCGCAGCCAGACAAGCCAATATTAGATGTCGAGACAAAAGCGAATTTATATCTGAGAAATGTGGATGAACAGCGCTGGTCCAGGGTATTAGGTGACCGCAGAGTATTAAAACATCATGCATATAAATTCAACATTAGGAAATCGCTGCTGCTGAGTTGGCTGTTCTCGCTCCCGCTCACTCGTCCTCACGTCGTAGCGATTGGCCGAGCGGTTGACACCTGGATTACATTGTTCGGTTGTAGAAGAAAGATTTTTTTGAAAAGCCCTGCAATGCAGATTTATACGTGGGTAACTCCAAGTGACAGAGAGGGGTCATACGCAAGTGAGAGGCAGGAGTTGTAACAATGCTGAGTAAGCTATCACGGCCGTTTAGTTTTGAGTGGCCAAAAGCTTTGCCAGATTTTGCTTTGGGAAAATTAACTACTGTGGCAGGATGGCTAATAATTTCCCCCATGAATCTTTCCTGATGTTATTATATTTCTTTCTTAAGTTTCAAATTCTGACCTTGGAAACCCCCGCTCAAATCAAATTGAGACAACTTGGCGAATTAGCAGCATCAAAATATTACTAAATTGAAATAAGCAAACCTGTATTTGTGCAGAAAGCTATAATTGGATTACTCTAAAACTAACACTTTTCAACAGTTTAAAACAATGTCTGGTTGGTTAACTCAACCCTCGCCCCAAATCTCAATCCCTGTTTCCAGATGCACCAGGCACATCAAGTCGCCAAAATACCAAATGCACAGTCACGTTCCGTCTGCCATGGCGAATGAAAATAGGTCCTTATGTTTTTATTGAATACTATTGCAAACGTTTCCACAACAGCGTGTCAGTGTGGGCCTGTGCAGAGAAACTAAAGCTCAACAAAGAGGCAACATCATGTGGTTAAGTGAAACGTTTCATCTCTCCTCCAAGAGGCTCCTTCAGTTCAGTTCCAGAGGTCTTGTTACCAGAGAACAGAATCATATCTCATATGCCACGATTATTGATCTCTTTCCCACATGTTATGATGTCGTGGTCACGTAATATAGTTTCGCCCAAATGTCACCAGGGGCTCCGGAACTTACACATTGACACAGTCAGAGTTGCTTTTACCAGCTGTCCTTCCTGCATTAAGCAGCTGTAGCTGTGTTTAGTTTAGCCTGGATGACGTGTTTGTACAGTAGAACTTGCCCGTGTCAGTGTTTGGTCATGTGCAGTAAACGCCCCTTTTCTGTGCGAGCGCGAGTAGGGACGCTTAACTCCAGCTTTGTGTGAGCGTTTAGCCTGACTGCATTTGTTAGGTTAAGTCAAGCCGGATTAGGGAAAGGTATCCAGGGTCTGTTGAGCGCGCTTCGTAATACAGGCCGATAATCTCGTCATACAGAGATTCTATGTTTATTTGCATGAAGAGCGGGAAAGTGAGATCCGATCACAAGTGGTGACAGGAGGATGCATTTTAGTGCCTGGTGTGAACAGACCGAGATATACTGTCCTTCTGTGAGTGGATCAATCAGGACGGATGCTAACATCAGGTCTGAACAGGGCTTGTTGGTTCAGAATTGACTGAGTTATAACCCAGAGAGGGAGTTTACAGAGTCTATGTGTCACAGCTCCTCCTGCTCCATCTGCTGACTGAGTTGTTAGTAGACCTAATCAGCAGGCATGCAGCAGCTCAGCTCAGGCCTGCACCTGTGCCTTTCACCTCGGGCCTCACCTCTCTCCCTCTGTAAAGACTTGTTTTCTCTTGGTGTGGTGGGATTATACGCTGACAAAATACAATTACTCAGCATTTTCAGCAACACTCACTTAATCAAGCTTTCAACTTCTCCTCGGTGACGAATTGTGAAAACATTAGGTTAGTGGCACGTGGACTATTGTTTTACAATGTTGCACAGCAAAAACCCTGTGTGTTTCAATAGAAAACAGTTTGTATTTGATTTTTACAAGCTGCAACTATAACATTTATTCTCTTAATCTGTCAATTGATTATTTACTAGATGGATTAATCTATAAAACATAATACATCAATTTCCTGAGTTGATATCTTAAAATTACTTGATTCGTCCCACAATAGTCAGAATTTTTTTTCCTTTGCTTTAATAAATTATCTTCCATGGACGGGAATCGTAAGATGTGAGATCAGTTAAAGTTGGAGGAGGAGTCCAGATGCTTATTGTTTTATTTTCTCCTAAAAAATGCTTCTAAAGAAAGTAAATTGGAATTTTATCAAACACTATATGCAACTGAATCCTTTTCTCGTTTCCTACTTGCAGTGACTAAGCCACGACCAGTGTGTGTTTATTTATTTACTCTTAATTTATTACTGCTCACTCTATGTTTCTGTCCTTTGGTAGGATGAAGTTACCTTGCTGGTCGCTGAAACAGGTTTTGAAATAGGAAGTCTGTTTTTTATTGCATTTACAGCAGCTTTATATCTTCATATTCCTCTTTTTTATTTCTCTTTTTCAGTCTGACCATATTTCAGTATTTTACCCCCTATCCTCTCCCAATCTGTCTTGTTTAGTATTGACAGCTCCTCCTACCTGCTTCACAGCCCCTCATTCTGGTTTGACCCTCTCTCTCTCTCTCTCTCTCTCTCTCTGACCCGCTAAAGTGAGATCCCATCATGTTTTTCCCATCATGCTGTCCTCCCACCCTGCGGTGAGGCGGTGAACCCCCGGCCGGAGGTATAAAGGACATGATTTACTGGGCCCCCTTCGCTGCAGAAAAATGGGAAAATGAAAGAAAAAAAAACACGAAATGGAAGCTCGGTTTTCCAACACAGTAGCTCTCTGCCTCGGCGCAGGTTTCACTCCTCGAAGTTTTCACTTGAAATATGAGATGATCTAGACACAACACGCTGTGGTCCAATTTTGTCAGATTGCTAAAGTACCATAACGTATTTCCACAGGAGAAGGGAGATGACCTGCAAAAGGCTGATTTCTGTTTTCTCCGTGTGTGATTTGTTGACATGTCTGAGGCAGGAGGTGGGAGGAGGTGGGAGCAGCAGTTAAGACCTGAGGCTGCGGCTCTGACACATTGTAATGAAGTGTTTTAGCATTTCAGCGTGGGACGTTAAATCCCAATTAAAGTCTGGCTTGTTTTCATCCTGTTGGCCACTTGTAGTCCTACAGTTTGAAGCCTTTGCACATTGCTGCAATTCAAGACTCAAAAACTTGATTGTTGTGTCTCTCTCTCTCTGAACAAGTGTGATCAACACATCAGCTTGTCCCAAAAGAAAGATTCACTGCAATACAGTTTGATATCTCAGGAGGAAAAGTTTTTTTAACAGAACTAGGATGCATTTAGAGATAGAATCACAGCAACGATACATTTTTATTTCTAACAATTAAAGCTAGCACTCAAACCTTCAGCACCTATCATTGTATGCGTGTTTGTCTGTTTTGTAAATGCAGGCTCATGTTTGTTGCGGAAATCCAACATGTAAACAGTTTGTTTGAATGGAGACTGTCTGACGGACAGGTTACCCTGCTGGCTCAGGATCTGAAGCACTGCGAGTCCCGCTGAGTAGATCTCACATCTCCGGCGAGTTGAGCAGTGCCCAGACAGACGGGGCTCTTGAACCAAAACATCGTGACAGGCTGTGCCAATAAATCTCACTGCTGGATACACACCAGTGCATATGTGCGTCAGTGTCCAGACAATTCCACAACATCAATAAATATGCCTGAATAGTTTCATAACCACAACCAGGGCACTGTTTGTATGAAATATGCAAATTCAAATTTAAAATAGAATCTCCTTCAATAAAAAAAAAAAAGCCCCCATGAGAAAATGTGGATCAGCAGCACTGATAGGATATTGAAGTTCCATTTGGGCTCCGGGGGTTTCCATTTATTAATTTTGTACCATATGTTGATGCACTGATTTAAGAGGTGTCAGTGGGATATTTGCAGTCAGGGCTGAGGCTCTGTAAGGATTTTTTCTCATCTAATCTTGGACATTAAAACTGCCAAAGAACATTAGGTTTATCAAAGTGCTTTGTTCCTGCAGGCCTCCAGATAGCACGTTTCAAGCTTGTTGTTTGTTTTTCTACTTACAGTGAGTCCCCACAAACTGTGCACACTGGCTTATCTTTCACTTCTTAAAGACAATAATATTGTTAATCCTTTTCTCTGGGACTGTGCAACCTTCCACATCCATTTTTCTTGTCTTGACGGTAACCATGATGCTTGCTGTGACACGTAACCTCTGCATGCTGCGTTCGGACCGTGACGCGAACTGGCAAACAGCCAGAAGAGACATATCAGTCAATCTCTTTATGTGATTCTCTCTCTGTGTATTTGAAAATGTTTAGTTTTATCATTATATTCATGCTTGTGGGGGATTATATCACATCTGACACCAGTTTTTGTTCATATGTATATTATATTTGTTATACTGGATGCGGATATACAAGGATATTGTGCCATTGCAGATTCATGGTTAGAGATAGAAGGCCTTATTTTACAGTTTAGTTAAAAAAATAAGAGCTTTACTTTGTCACATGACACATTCAACAGGTGAACAAATGAGTAGATTCCACATCAGTGATAAAGAGTCAATATAAATGGGAATGAAGACAGCTTTAAAAACAGAACATCTGTGGTTATCATAGAAAATGGAAAAGTGTACAGCTCACAAAGAGGGAGTTCATATTTCGAACACAGCAGTGGAGCTGCTCAGTTACGTCAGCATCTAATAAAGCTGAACAGCATGTGTTCAGAGATCTTTTTTTTTTTCTTAGATGGAGATTTAAACACAATCACAATTGGACATTTCATAGCAAGAGAGTTACAGTGCACATTGGTCCCTCGATCTTTCCCCTAATTGGGATATTAAATAAAATACTTGACACTGAGGATACCCATAACTGAAAAACCGGCCAATGTGATGTCCTCTGTTCCTTGACTTGTGATTGTTGGAACGTCTTTGAGCGATGGAGGGCAAGAAGAATCTGCTTGACAGAAGTCTGTCCAGCTGTCAGGCCTGGATACAGCTGATTTACTATTTACTATTAAATTATCACTGGAGTCAAAAAAACTAAAATAATCTTAGATCTCTGGGGAAGTACCCTTTTAACCCCCCCTCCCCAAATCTATTTTTTGTTTCATTTAAAAAAAGGGAAGTTTTGGATGTAAACCTAGAATGTGTCACGGGTCTCTCAAAGGGTATTTTAATCAAAACAATAAAGACCTCACTTGATGATGTTGGGAAGCAGTGTGGGATCATGGGAGTTTTTCTCCTCACCATCATCGCCAATTAAAACTTACCTGAAGTTACCTGGAGTGTCTCTCGGTGTAAATCATGTTCATATATGAGGTGATGAAATCAAGTTTATTCAAGTTATGCAGCGAAGGAGAAACCACGTGATCAGCGTGATCCTTTCAAGCTGACTGGCTAGTTACTGTGTTTGACCTTCGCCACAAGTCTTTTACCACAAACTGAAACATTCCTTTACCTTAAATAAAATATGCACAATCTCTGGGTCAACAAAACCTATAACATAGGGCTTGTCGTTTTTCAACATTTGAATGAAGAATTGTTACATACGATATGTTGAAACAAGCCAGTTTGCTTTCTGGTAGGTTTTTTGCCTCCCTTGCTTTTACAACATTGGATTTTAAGACTCAACAATACACTGAATGGCTTGTCAAGATGGATTGCTTTTACAGGGCAGGAGACAGAGAAAAACTGTTCCCGTTTCCAGGTGACGCCAACGGATTATAAAAAAATATCCACTACAGGCTTCGAATGGCTTTCTCAGACCCAAAGGTCATATCACTCCCTCGGCATGCTGGGGGATGATATCACAGTCAAAGTCAAGGTGAAAATGAAACAAAAGCCAAACTGACTATACAAGCTTTCCACACAACTGGGGGGGGGGGGGGGGGGGGGTTGCATAATGATAGTTAAACAGTGACGCTTTGTTTTGAATCCCCACTGTGGCGTATGAAACTGTGGCCAGTTACCTCTGTAATTTAAAGCATGATTTATGGCCTGTTGAAGTCGCTGGGATCAACCCACTGTTGAGATGACATTCTGCACAGAACCGTGCATGCAAAGCAGTGGATATCGTGCACTGTTCATACAGTCACGGCGACACGACTGCACCAATGAATAAAGAACAGGATGAATGAAAATGCAAGGACACATACAAAAGCGTTTAGCGTAGATGTGGTTAGATAATAGACCAGATGTCTGCACAAAGAATAATTTATAGACTTTCTGTTTTTCTTATTATGTGGCAGGGGAATTGTACTGAAGAAAAATTCATACACACTCGTGAAGTCTCATCAAAATTAATTCTTTAATGCGTTATTGCAGGACAAGACATTAGAGACTTAATTAAAAGCGATATATAGGGTCAGGGTTAGCAAACGCATCAAATCCACTTATTCACTATTTATAATAAAGTCAACTTGTGTTTATATTTGAGCAGCTTATAGATCAATTATTTCAGCAACTAACAAAAACAAGTAACAAAAAAATAACTCATTTTTGGAACACCCTTTGATTTGCAGTCCAACCTGTCGCCTATTGATCAGAGCAGCAGGACATGGCATTTTCAAATATGAGGATGTATCTCCTCTCTCATCCAGACACTCTGTGCAGTGCTTTCATTATTATGATCATTCTCTGATGTTCTCATACAGCGGAAATCAAGAGGTGCAAGTTCACTCTGAACGATGTTCGCGCAGGAAGGTCTCGACCTCATGTTATGTCATGATGAGCTAAAGTGACCTTTCGAGTTGTCGATTTAAAAATCCTTCATTTGAGAAATGCTCCGCTAAGTTATGTCTTGATTAGCTTGTAAAAGAAAACAGCTGGAGTGACATAATAGCTGTTCATTCATCCAAAACCGCCCTTGTGACGATTGAGAGTTACAACCCTCAGTTTTAACCTTCTTAAATAGTGTTTTGTCCTTGTTATATATGAAATAGCAATTCATGAAATAATAATTTCCTGTCCTGATCCACACGGTTATTTGTTTTTACTGTTCTTGGTTTCCATTGGACACTGAATCAAACTATCTAGATTAGTGACTAGACTTCATCCAAAAGGTTATGTTTTTCTGGGAGAGAACCCCCCCTAGTCCCATTCCAACTTTGCTCCCCCATTTTAAAACTCAACTAGCCAACCATACATGCACACACCAAATGTATAAAGTCCTTGGTTTCCCTATCATAACCATAAAAATCTGCTTCCCCCCAATTGAACAATAGATTTGTTTTAAGTCTGATTTCCCAGAGGTGGCCTCTGACCCACACACACACACACGCACCCCTCATCGGCTTTCACCGCCTCTTCATGATCCAGCCAGGAACATCATCTTGTGTTTCTGGTGTCTCTCCGTTCAGGGATTAACTGTCCGTCTCTGAGGATCTGTTAGGTAACCCTGCTCTCCTGTCCAGAAATACTGAGTTCTTTAAGGACAGACCATTACACTAAATGTCTTGATGAACCTGGCTGAACAGGTGTATCCACAAACCTGGGATCCCTCACTCAGCTCAGCCCAGTTAATCTCCTTCTGTCATGAAGGATTTCAACGGGTGGGAGGAAGGAGGATTTTTTAGCCTTTTGACAATTCATACATTGGGAAAAACTATTATTTGCCCCTGTGGCTCAAGCATAGATTTCATTTTAGGGTCTGTCCCCTGAAAACAGCTGAAAGCAAGATCTTGTAGCTTTTAAATTGTTTTAACTAGACACAAAATATGGACTTTGAGTGCGTGTGCCTGCGTGCTTGGGCTTGTGTGTGTGTGTGTGTGTTTGTGTGTATCTAGGGTGTGCCCCGCCTTTTGCCCCTTGCCAGTTGGGATTGGTTCCAGCCCCCGGTTGACCCTTTTAAGGATCAGCTGTAAAGACAATAAATATCCTTAACATTCTACTCAGGTCCAAATTTGAAATTGTCGTGTCGGTGTCTGCTGCCAAATACCAGTTATACCTCATTTCACTTAAATAGGCTTTTGAATGCTGAGAGAGTAATCATTTTGCATACCTCATGGAATGTACTATACACTATAATGCATTGGTTCTTTTTATTTGTATAGATGATAAGTTTGTCAGGCTTTATACATATTAACATAGATTAATAGGAGCAGACCAGGTTGTGTTTTGCTGTCGTGATCACATGAAAAGTTTCCTCTTCGTTTTAAATGCCCCCAAAAAACTGAGCCAACACTTCATTCTCATTTTATTGGCTGCTGCAATGCAAGAGTTGGTTCTGGCAAATGTCATGTGTAACTTTTTATCTACCACTGAGACATTTTTGTGCCAAAGAAGCATTCGCCTTCATTTATGTTGCAATTTGGGAAACTTAGTTCAAAGTGAGTGCAACAACGCGCAGTATATTAGCCCTCATACGCTTCTTAGTTTTTTAACTGAAATATAAGAAATAATGTTTTTCCGCTCTGGCTTAATACACTTACCATCAGACTAAAACAAATTTGTCTGTGTTATCTTTGGAGACCCATCACCCACACTGGTCAATTGGGATATTAATGTCGGTTCCTGAACCACCCTGGTGTTCCTGTATGAAAAGTGTAAATCACTGCAGATGGTTATTATTCCACAGGATTTCTACAGGCTTTATATATTATGCAATGTTGAAACAATTCTTTATCTCAAAGGATCGAAAGCTATGTGACGTTCACAGTGTAAAATGATATCACGTATGCGTCATCGTTCCCAAAGTCAAACAAAAATTCAAGTCAAAAACGGACTCTTATTATGTAAGTCAAATTTGTGAAAGGTTGCAATAGGATAAGTTATTATCTTTAATGAGATTACTGTAACACCATAATCCGTTTCTTCCTACCACTGGTTTCCTGTGACAGGGTAATAAGCCCAGCACTTTGTTTTCATAGGTGTGCAAAGTTACTGCACAATATTCGGTGTAAATGACTTTGCCAGCCGCTGTCTCGGGTTTCCCGTTTAATGAAATAATGATGATGGATGTGCGGACTGCGACCAGAACTCTGACAGCCAAGGTGGGGGGGTGTGATTGAGAGGAAGACTCATCACCTCGGTGTCTGTACCCGTGTGTCTGTCTCTCTGCGTCGGCCTCAGCCACGCTGGGAGGTTAATGAAGACAGAAGTCGGTGCAGCGCCGCACATGGTGAGGATCTTTGAGTAGCAGCTGTTTGCTCATATTAGGTGTACAGATTCTATCTACAGTATATGTCTAACAATGCAAATGATGCTGTGCGATGTAGTTTGCATCCCACTGTCTCCCATCAATGGAGAGGTATGTGTGTGTGTACCTATTTTTGTTACCTCCTTAGGACCTTTTCCAGCATAAACACCAGTCTCGTCAGGACCAGTCGACCTCATGGGGTCCAAGCCCGGTTGGAATGAGGCAAAAAGGCATCTTTGAGTTCCTGGTTAAAATCAGGGTTCAGCGTGAATCAGGCATTGATATGGTTTCATTAAGATTGCATGTTCTGCGAGTTGATGGAGGAATTTAGCTGCACAAATTGTGCAAACAATCTCCTCAGCTGATGTTTTTAATTTGACAGTTTCAGTTCAATCTCAGTGTCACATTCATGCAAACATCTCATCCATCCTTGCATTGCAGTGACGTGCTTTCGTTCTTTATTTATAAACTTTGTGTTTGCCAACTACAGAGCGTTGTCCACTGCAAAACACAACATCTAAGTTTGTTTAACTCTACAGGCAGCAACTCTGCAAAGTCAATGACGTGTAACCAACACAGTCCCTCAGTTAGTGGGGCTTATTATTGAGCTTATTCTCATGGAAAGTCCAGGGATACTAGATTAAAACTCATTCACAAAGATGCTATGCAATTATTTGCAACTTTGTAAAGGATCACAATCTCTGTCTACTCTACAGTCTCGAACGAACAGAAGTCTAACCGAGATAGAAAGATAGAAAAACATGCTTTCAGATAACACTGTCCTCACTTTACACTGAAGAGGATATGTACATCTGGCCTGCAGAGCCGCAAGGCTGCTGGAAACTTCTGGTTATTAGCTGCACTTGTTCTGGCAGATTGTCTCTTATGATGAATATCTACTGCTGCTTTAGCTTTCACACAATTTACAGCCAATATGGTCTGGGTTGTCATAGATAGATCTACTTTTCCTTAAGTATTGAAATGCATGGACTGGACATGAAACAATGTGACCTTAACAAACATATAACACCACTAAACGGAGCCACTCACGTCCGACGAGCTGTCTGCTACACGATAAACAAAAACTGTGCTCATACAGCAACATTTGGGATTTCAATCCGTCTAGTTCGTTGGCTCTCCGACTCATCATGTTCTATTCATCTTCTGGGTCAAGTGTGACTCAGGTCCAGTTTGGTGTTTGGCTCAATATCCAACTGGTTTTGAAATTTTTTACACTGGCCTAACATTAGTTGCAGGATAAATGCATAATCTTTGGTCCCTGCAATTACTGGCATGCCACCAATCATCCTGGCTGTACGCCTGTCTGTCTGGTTTGTATATCCCTGTGTGTATTATATTTAAACTCATCTCTATGGCCTCCACGCTCTAAGTCATGTGAAGGAGTCGCCTTGGAAAACAGTCTGTTATTAATCTCTGACAGAATGAAGCCCTGCCCTGTCATCTGAATTTATTCTCGGTTCCTAGAAGAAATCTACCCTTGATTTGTTAAAACAAAACCGGGTGATTTTGCAGAGGTTAAATGTTTCTTGGAAATATCTCATTTGGGATAAAGTTGAACAAGGATTCTGTGGTTTGGGGAGAAAATCTTTAAAAACAGGCTCTTGTTTTGAGGCTAATATGTGAAATGAGAATCTGAAAGGTCTTTAAACCTCATATAAAGTTGTGATACCCCCCCCAGCCGACTCTGACTGCTTTTTATGAGCAGATAAGCTGAAGATCTGACTCCAGAGTTTTCTGATGTTGTCAGAATATTCAGTAGATGGTGTAAAAGGAGAGTTGTATGTGCTTATATAGCTACTGAGTGACATTGATCAATCATGCTATACTGACAGTGCCAATTGTACAGCAGTAATATGTGTAACAAAGTTAAATAGAACTTTACAATATTTAATATTGTACTCTGTATAGTTTGAGCTTTGAGTTTCTGGACCTTCCTTCACTTTTGGTGGACCCTTCTTTACAAAGACTCGCCCTCTACCTGCTTCACCTCACCACTCTCATTGTGGTACTCCATAGGAGCGGTGCACGACATTGTGCTAGATGAAATTTCCTTATTTTAGCCACACTGTCATTACGTGTTTTTAAGTTTACCCACCAGCTCAAAGTTATTGTATAGTAAACTAAAATAGTTCTGTCACATATTGTGTAGAGGCTCAAACTATTAACTCAATTGATTGGAGGAATTTACTATTTACCTCTTTCTGTTAGAATAAACAACAATCACCCCACTGGTGTGTCTGCATTGCCAAATGTAAGAAAACAAAGCTATGTCAGGCTGAGACTACGCAGTGGATTCGGTGTAGATGAATAAATTGGCCTTGACTCTGCTTCATGGCTCCTGTTTGCTTGTAAAAATCTGCTTGCAGACTTTGTGTCGTGGCTGCTGGCGCCAAATTAAACTTCTCTATATGTTAAACGTTTGGCAGGCTCCTGCATCCCTGCCATTGAAACACAGGGAAAGGAGCAGTCCACACAGAGGTCAGAGGTCAGGTAGCAGCAGCTCCTACAGTGAGGAGCGTTTTAGGTCGACCCTCTTTTCACATCATTAGTTAAATCACTTTTCAGACAGCAGCAGGACATTGACGCTGTGCAGACAAACAAATACTTTTTGAATATTTGCAACAAAAAATATTATGTTCCCCCCCTTAATTGATGTATGCATGTGTATGTATGTGTGCATGTAGTGCTACAACAATGTGTGTTTTTGTCATTGTGTTTGTGTGCGTGTGTGTGTGTGTTTATACAAACCACACGGCATCTGTCGATTGTCAGCTCCTCCTACCGCAGACTCACTTGGGAAGGAAAACTAAACAGAAAACCCCAGAAACCTGGCTGCGGAAACTGGGTCAGCATCTTTCACAGACTTATATGGGAAACACAAAACACACCAATACGCTTCAGGGGAGGAAATGCGAAAACATGACCTGGACTCACTTTGAAAAAATGTAAACAGAATAATTGAAAAAAGCTGATTTCAGGTTAATGTGCTGCGCTTCAATAACACAACAGTGTTTAAGTAGAGGGGTATTTGTCACCTCATCAAATCGCGGTTCACCATTTTCTCTCTCTCATACTCTGCGTCCTGCTTCCTTCTCTCCATCTTTTCTCCCTCCTTTTCTGTTTGTGTCTTTAGCTGTCTTTCTCATAATCCTCTCATTTGACTCCTCGCGGTTTCTCCAGCAGCGAAGGCCCCATCCAACTGTCTCTTTATTTTTCATATAAACTACTGCAAAGCCAGTCTTCCATCATTATTATTGGTCTCATAAAACCCATTATGCCAGTGATAACAGTATAATCGTCTTTAACAGATCCAGTGAAGGAGGTAGAGCCCAGTCTTTGTGCCTTGTTAAAACCCAAGAAACTGGCTTTCATTGGCATAGCGTCAACAAACCTCTGCGTGTTTGGCATCGTGCTTGACAGCTGCAGTCAAAGGGTTTAGATATCTTGTGGACAAAATGGACAAAATCTAGCAGGAGCCTTGAACTGCATCTTCATACTTTTAACTTGGGAACTGGTAAAAGTAGTCTGAGGTCAAAGGAATAGGGATTTACAAGCTACCTCTCGTCTTTTAGTTCCACAAACCATTTTCTGTACATGTGAAAAAGGCATGGCCAGTAGATTTAGTAAAAAAGGAATTAATTGAGACCAAATAGCACAATTTCTGCTTGCCACATGCAGAATGATGGTGTCCTTCCAAAACAGCCGATGGAGGTAGCACCTTTCAAGCAGTAGCTGACATTTACAAGCGCGTGTCTGGTGTTGTTAATATTTTTCCTGGCAAGGTGGAAGAGCCCTATATGAAACATTATAGCTGTTTTCAGACATGCACTGAACCCTATTTTCACCAGAGGACGTTTATGTGTGAAGGCAAATGTCAGAGTGAGACGCTCCACAGCTTCTGCGTCTGTTCTCCAAGTAGAATGTCAGTAGAAATCCAGGAGAAGTCGATCTACTGGTGCACAACCATTGACACGCGTAGAAGACACCAACAAAGATGTCTAGAGAGTTTTTGGTGATATGAGTTGACACCAGTGTCTGTGTGTCTGTGTGTTGTTGTCAAGAAAATCGCGTGATCTCTCAGCTGGGGAGATCACGCGATAATATTAGGACGTCAAATGTCTTCCAACACATTTTTGTGGATAATCATCTTCTGTGAGGGTTTATTTGGACTGTGCCCTAGTCGAGGGAAGAGGAGAGCGGAAGAGAGGAAATGTATGAAGAAGAAACCACAGAGAGGTGAGAGGAGATGTGAGGGGAAAGGCGAGAAGAGCGGAGGGACAGTAAAGGGAGATGCAAAGAGGATATGCTAAAATCCACCCGTTTCCGACACGTCCATCATCGACCAGTTCATCTGGACATTCCTCCTGAACTCACTTCTCTGTCCCATGCTCAACTTTCAACAAGGCCTAAAACTTGAATGACATGGTGAAATATTTATTTTATATTTAAAAATTATATTTATTATATTTATGACAAAAAGAGTGGGCAGAGACAGCTCCTGGCTGTGGTCCCCGCTGGAAGAATTTACTGGAACTGGGGGAAATCCTCCATAGACCTTCGGGCACTGATTCAGATGCAACAGACTGAAATACAAAAGCAGAAAGCAACACCTAGACAGTGAAAAGACCCATGTTGCTGATTTGAGCTACTGAAGTTAGAGTTGTGTATTTATGTGAAGTCACTAAATCAATATTAAACTAAACACAAATGTTTTGAAAATTCTGGGCTGGCGGTAGAGCGTGTCGTCCACTCACTTGTAGGTTTGTAGTTCGATTCCAAACTCCTACTGTTTGCATACCGAAGAATCCTTGGGCAAGACACTAATCCCAAAATTTCTCCTGATGTTGGTGCTGGCAGTGTGTGAGTGAGAGTGGGTGTGTATGGATAAGTAAACTTTACATAGTCATTAAGACTCAAGAAAAATGCATCAAAAAATCAACCTTAAATCAGCCATAATATATAATAACTTTTTTGTGTGTGTGTGTGTGTTGCGGTTTACTTTAACTTGAAGGAACTTTCTCCGTCACTGGTTATTAGCTCACCCAGTAAGACAAACAAGATTTGAATATTTGTGTCTACATTCATGTTTGCAAGCATCTCGTAAGTGGCCAGGCAAAGACAGGTGGATCAGAGCAACAGCACCCTGAACATCCATCAAATCTTTTGTGGGTACTTGTCGATTTGCACGTACTGCTTCATTTTGGAGTCGTCTCCTGTTCTTTTCATGGCTCGCTCTGTCTTGTCCGGCTGCCAAAGGTTTAACAAGGACAGGAGGCGTCACTCTTCCACTTGAACCCTGTTAAAGCGTATGATGCTATAACACGGATTAATGCTAAGTGTGAAGCCCAGGGGCAGCTTGAAGGCATTTCCTGATGGAGCGGAAAGCGTTAGTCACTCAGCTATTCCCCAAAATTTTCCTCTTCTCCTAACAAGCCAGCATCTCTTAAATCTTCGAGCTCAATGGAGATTCACAATGGAAGATGTGACCGCCGAACATTCAGGGTTCAACAAACGTCTCCAACCTTTACAGTTGTGTCCGTTGACAGTCAAACTGAAAAAGTATCTTTCTCTTTGCAAGGTGCCCTTTGGAGGCCTCCACGCTAAACTGAATAAAACTCGCCCTCTACCTGTTTCTACCGATATATATTTTTTCGACTCCATCTGGGTCCCATCCTGCTTCCTGAGATTTAGATTAAACTATCTTGAGTTTCCAGCTGCTGGCGAGTGTGTTCCAGTGGCTGTAACCCTGAATGGAGGAACCAGAGGTGGAAGGAGGAAAGCGGAAGGGACAACGAGTGCAACTGAGAGATTTGAGTGTGTGCGGGGAGCAAAACAGAGATAGAGAAAAATAAAGACGAGGAGGAGGAGATGTAGTAGAAGTCTCTCCATGTCCAATGTCTGAAGTCGGCTGTGGTCGGTTCAAGATGAGGTTTACAGCCAATTCCACAGAAGAATCATAGCTAATAGATTAAGCTCCTGCCTCTCAAAATGTCATCTTCTAACCACTGAATAGATTTTAAATATTTATGCTCTGTCAGATTTTTATGTATTGTATAATTTAATTTATATTTACTGAGGCTTCATCTCTAGTTAATTCTCTATGGCTAAAATGCCTGAACATTTTTCCATCAAGCGAGTGGGCATGTTGAGAATCATTCTAACACTCAATGGACAATTTTATTCTGTAAACAAAAACATAATTTATACATCCTGTCCTCCCGTCTGCATGCTGTTCCACCCTTCGCCTGAATCATATGTGGAAAGGCAAACTCCGGAAATAACATCTTGAGTGCAGTGTGCTGGACAGCACTGGAGCAAACATATCAACATAACAAGAGTAAACGTATGGTCTGCAGTTGTTTTCACAGAGCAACGCTGTCCAGGTGTTAAATACGCTCTGGGTATAAAACTGTTATGAATTTGTCAGGGTTTCTGAAGTCATATGGTAACACTATGTCCCGATGGAACCCTCGGCTCAGATCTGGGACATCTGTCCTCCACAGAGCATCTGATGTCAGAGATCTGCAGGAGTGCTGTGACAAGAACCATGAAAGTGTGAGACCAGGCCTCTGGAAACTCCGGTGTACAAGCTGCATAAATCATTTTTTCTGTTTATACTCAACTTTTACTGTTCTAACTAGAATCAGACCACATCGATTTCCACGCATGGAATTCAATACGAAGCACAGTTATGTAACTGCTCGTTTGTTCAGTCCAATTCAGGCTAGATTTTAGTGTTTTGGATTCTAGCAGATTCACCTTTAAACCACTGTGTTTTATATCCAGCTCCACACCCCTCACAAGCAAGGGCAGTTATTACCTTATATTGTATACCTTGATTACTAGTATTTTATACAATGTATTTTGTATTTATTGGATGAGGTCTGATTCGATGACACTAGATTTACGATTTGACCAGTCAGTGACCCCCTGTGTGCTGGACAGTGTCTGCATCACTGCCACAAGAAGTGTTGACAGCCGCTGTTCCACTGTGACACATCTGCACTGTTTACGTCTGGAGGAGCACCGAAAGATGAATTTAAGATTATTGCATGAATACGTTGAAGTGGAAAACAGATGCGAGCAGCAGAGTTAATGCAGATTCAGATTCAGATGTTAAAGCTTGTCTGTCCACAGCAGGAGAGCTGCAGCTGTCCTGGGGACATCTGCTGGACACAACTTGTAACTGCTTAGCGAGGTCCACAAACATTTTTTGTAGTAAACCATTTTTATTATAAATTGTATTATTGAGAATCCCACCATTTGTTAACACATGTCAGCATCAGCCCCATTGTGTGAATCAAGACTAGAACTTATTTCTTCAGCTCTATTTTTTATCCTGTTTTCACAGAAATCTGATAATATTCAGTCACTTGTAATTGATCGACACTGGAGCAAAATCCCATAAGCATTATATCCTAGCTGAAGCATTATGCTTTGTTTCATTTATTTCTACATTAAAAAATTGTGGTACCTATAAAAGTTGATGGGTTTGGTTCCAGCCCACCAGGACAAGCGTCATAGGTATTTTTTCCTGGCAAGGTGGAAGAGCCCTATATGAAACATTATAGCTGCTTTCAGACATGCACCGAACCCTATTTTCACCAGAGGACGTTTATGTGTGAAGGCAAATGTCAGAGTGAGACGCTCCACAGCTTCTGCGTCTGTTCTCCAAGTAGAATGTCAGTAGAAATACAGGAGAAGTCGATCTACCGGTGCAAAACCAGTGACACGCGTAGAAGACACCAACAAAGATGTTTTTTGGTGATATGAGTTGACACCAGTGTCTGTGTGTTGGAGGGTGTCACTTCCTGTCAGTATAATAACAACTGAGCAAGACAAAGTTTCTTAGTTCATTCTATAATTGATGAGTTTAGAGAGTCAAACATCTCTCACACTTTACAAGCTGTAAATTAGACTTAATTAAATAAACTGTTAATCAATCTTTTTCTACATCATTTAAAACAGACCAAGATTAAAAAGACACATTTCACCTTTCCACAGTTTATTTGCTTTTAAAATAATTCATACAAATGCATACAGTCACAAACATATCTTTGTCAGGTTGTCAGTTTTGACCAAAAATAATGATATTTACTGAAGAATATAGAATATGTATACTGTATATTGCTACGCCTACTACTTTACCATAAAAGGGACCAAGGTAGGCAACAGTGGACTGCACGTTACTATCAGGGATGGAATTTCAAGGAGCACCTCAATGCATTAGAAGCTAGTCTGCATGTTTTCCCAATTGTGGCACCCATCGGTTTGAACAAGGAATGATTAGAGTTTATATTCGGAAGTAACCACGAAGTTTCTCCACAATGTAATGACCAGGCATCTGGTTGGATTAAGAGTCAAGTTCATAATATTTCAGCATTCCCCTCAGGATTTGGGAGTTTTAAATCCTGAGTCAGCTCAGTACCCTATGAACTAGACACTAGCCCGGGCTACAAAACCCTCACAGATGGCGAGTGAAAGTTCCATCCCTGATCGCCACGCTTACCTCACCATGAAGACGAGCAGGTAGGCAACAGTGAACTGTTGTACCACTCAGCCGCTGGTAGAAGGGGTTCGAGAAAGCACCAATCGCTCTGCTGGCCTGCTAACTTCAACAAACTGGAGTCGGTAATAAATATTCCTCATAGCGAAAGGGTTTTGAGATATTTTCTATACATTGTGGGAATTGAACCAGTAAGAACTTGTGTTACTGGCTCAGTTTGCTACCGTACGTATTTCTACGTTGTGTGTTTAGATGGCAGTATTTGTCGTGATGCCACCCCCCTTCTCCCAGTGCTGCTGTTTTTTTAAGACACAGATACAACCAAGTCACATTGACACAGGCAGGCAGAACACCATATGTACACATAGACACAGAGGCCACAGAGGGTGGCTAAACGGTATACCTCGGGAAGGAGCCATCGTGAAATGTTAAAGGGATTTTATACTGGAGCAATCCATACATTCTGACATGCTACCATTAAACATCTGAACTTCACTGTGCATATATGATGTCTCTCACATTTCTATAAAAAAACATACTTTTTGTGTTGTTTTGTTTGCACAAGCAGGTTCATCTTTTAGAAAGCAGTTTAAAATGACAAGCCATGAAGCAGTTTCTTATTTATTTTTTTTATCTGTAAAAGCTGAACGTGGCAACAGAGACAGAAACAAATTTGGTTTAACCAAACTCCCCCCCCCCCCCCCCCCCCAACTGTTCCTCAACTGTCTCGAATGGAGTGTGACCTCTGCAAAGTGGATTTCACTTCGAAATGGGAAGCAATAAAAATGTTTTTGTCAGACAAAGTTAAAAGGGAAACCTCTCTAAAATATTTATCTAGCAGCAAGAAGCAACACACTTAATCATCGGTGTTGTGCATCTTTTGTAAACCTTGGTGTGCTCGACTGTTCACGCTCCAGGAGCTGGACAATTACTGGGACTGGTGGTGGAAGTACTGGATCATTGCACATGAAGAAGACGAAGATAAGTACATGTTATGAAAATCACCTCATGGACGACCTGTCTTTATCAAACAGTAATTCACACAAACCACTCGATTATGCTGCAGATGAAGTCGCCCTAGCCAAGCATACCGTTTTGCCACCGTCCTGCAGCCTTTCTTCCCACAACCCCCTCAACTTGGGTCAAACATTAACACAAGTCCGAGAGCAAAATCACATGCCCCCTTTAAACAAAAACAAAGAAAAGCAAACATCAGATCGACTTTAGCTCTTATTTAAGGTCTTACTCTAATGGCGGGACATGAAAAGGCAAGCAGGTAGAAAAACAAAAGCACTAAGTGGCATAAAATTGGATTTTTAAAACAAAAATGTATCAACATACCAACCGCGGAAACTTAGTTTCCTGAGATGGTGTGGAAAAAGCTGCCTCTTTTTTTTTGGGGGGGGGGGGGGGCTTGTTAATTTGGGGACACATTGAAAATAAAACAAACACACAGATGTTGTATTCTCAAACCAGTTTGGCTACATAGAAGTCACACAACTCTTGTTTCTGTGTAAGACTGGAATACAAATATCAGTATCTTCTCGCCTCGAGTCTCAAAACACACACAGGTTACATTAATTTCATAACCTACTACTTTCGCTTGTACATCAAACTAAGGAAAAGACAGAAAAAGACATGAAAGATGCTCCTCTAACTCTGGACACACTACAGTCTAATACAGCAGAATTTGATTTAGTATTTTTTTTCTTTCCAAACCAAGAGACCGTTGTCGTTTTTTTAGTTTTTTGATTTACTTCTGGCAGAGGAAACTATTCGAAAGATCAATGTGCTCTTGTGATCAATGAGTTTCACAGTCTTTTTTTTTAGGACTTGTGTGGGGCAGAGGTAAACTGTCTCGTTCTTAAATTAGAACATTTGAAAGTGATCCACTCCTGATCCTCTTTCTCTCATCCTCCTCTTCTTCCTCTCTGGAGTGTGAACAGGCTTGCTGAGAGTTGGGATTCGATTGTTTTTGGGGACCTCATCCTGTCGATCTGAACCGGTCTGATAACCTCTCCTCCAGCTGCCAGACAGCGCGGGCAAGCGTGTGTGTGTGTGTGTGTGTGTGTGTGTTTGTGTGTGTGTGTGTGTGTGTGTGTGTGTGTGTGTCTGTGTGTGTGTGTGTGTGTGTGTGTGTGTGTGTGTGTGTGTGTGTGTTTGCGCGAGTGTTGTTTGTGTATGTGTGGCTACAGGTGGTCATTCGGATGCTGCTCTCTGTCGCTCTCTGGTGGCTTTACTGTGTTTAGTCCAGGAGATGGAGCATGGGGAGGATGTGTGACAGCGGGCGGGAGGGTGTGTGTGATGGGCATGGCGCTGGGCACAATGCCTTCAACTGGAGGCGGGAGCCCCCCCGCTGGCAAACTGACCACCCCGGGGGGATACCTGGAGGTGTGTGTGTGTGAGAGAGAGATACACAACTGAGTCATGAAAGTTCAACTGGAACTGGAAGAGTTACAAATCTGTGACCTTTTCTGAAACGCCACCCTTCACTGACAGTCTGCTGGATCACATTGGGTTCACGTTAATGTAAGCAAAGCCAATCACACTGAAATAATTCATAGTGGTTATAGCCGTGAATATTTAATCTGTGATGCTGACATGTAAAATGTTCAACACTATCCTTTTTCCCCCCAGAAACGGTGTCCTCATTACCCTGGTTACAGTTTTCACAGGGACCGTCTCCACACTGGATAGAAAATGTCTAAGAAATGTTGATTCTTTCATTTTTAAATGTCATGTTTCAGTGCTGGTGAAAACCAAAAACTAAATTATATTCAGCTCTATTGTATTGAGCTGACAATTCTGAGGGAAGATACAAATCTATAAATAGTATAAACGGGAAGATATCTCGAGGGGAAAGTGAGAAGATATATTCTTTTGTAATTTGGGTAAGTTGACCTTTAGAGAAATAATGGCCTGTATCACAGTTTCTCTTTATCGCCCTGCCCTGACATTAACACAGGATCCTGAAGGTTTTTGCATAATTCGTGGAGAAGAAAGGATTTGAAGTTTCTCCTCCTGAAATGTTAAAACAGTTCTGGTGTTTTAACATATTCCAGTGAGTTTATACTGACGTCTGACCGCAACAGTATAAGATCAGTGATGGACCAGGTGTCATAGCAGCAATATTGAACTGTAAAAAATGCCTTGAGCCGCCCTCAGACTGGTGCTGCAGGTCAGCAGTAACTTTCCCAAGTGACTGGCTGTCAGATGAAAGGACAGCTAAAGGGTGGGATGCAAGCTGAGCCTTGATGTTGGTATTTATTTGCTACTGAGGTCAATCAGGTACGAGGAGAATGAGTAGTAACATTATTGTGAGTCATCCAGGATTGTACTGACAATTCCTGGTTTCTTATTGTGTGCAGTTACCCGGGAGGATTCCCCCCCCCCCCCGATACAACCCACACCATTCCAATCTTCAAACAATTGTTTTATTAGCAAAATTAGAATCAAAGTGCTCCCAGTAAAGTCAGGAGGTTTTAATTGTAAACCCCCATCAACATTCCAGCCACACAATACACAAACATGTACACTTTTTGAGTCTTTGACCAAACCTCGGACCTTACAAATCTTTTGTCAAAGAGCTGGTGTCAAGGGGCCTTGTTGGGGGGGTTTCTGAACATGGCGTCATTTCAGTCTCCTGTACGCAGCCGATTATAGAATTTGAGGGAGTTCTCACAAAGTTTGTCGTTGCTGTCGACTAATCAGCTGCTCACAGGGGGCCCCAGGCTATTGCCTACCTTGCCCGCACCTCCCCCTGTAGTTACCTATAAGCCCCGTTCAGCTCGGGGTGGACGGTGGCTGGGTCCACTCCTGTCCAGTGGTTGTTCTGGGAGAGGAACTCCTTATTCACGCAGTTCTTCAGACTGTCTGGAATACGACCTAACAAAACAGAAAAGTGAAACAAAAATGAGAAGTTTAGAGTTATCTACACACAGGGGAACTAGTTAATGTCACTGCGCTACATTTCAGAACAGGTGTTAGGTGCTTTTTTTTTTTTGCCTCACTAACCCACTTTCTACAGAGGCAGAGAATGTGGGCATGATTAAACTGGCCATTGGTGGACAGACGGAGGCATAAGGGAAACCATAAAGCAGAGGATGGAAAAAGAGAAAGAACAAAGAAAGAAGGCAAAGCGGATAGAGAGAGGGATGTTCTGAGGGAAGGAGGAAGGAGGAGGCAGACTGTGACCGGCCTTTAATCTCGCTCTCTGCTAAAAGAACAAAACGGATGGCTTCTCGCTCGACTGCTGCAGGACACCTACAACATATCTCTTTTGAGACTTGTGTTTACATTTTTCCATCAGGGTTGTTTTCCATCACTGCGTGTGTGTGTGTGTGTGTGGGTCTGTTACCTGTGATAGCCCTTCGGATCTCCCTGGCTGCCTCCTCTCTCATTTCCAATGATGCCTGTTCACTGTACCAGGCAGCGTGTGGAGTGCAGATCAGATTGGGGGCGTCCTTCAGTGGACCCTGACTGAAACTGACAAACAACAACAACAACAACATTGAACTGAGTTACAGCTGCAACAAGTCATTTCATTTATCAGTGAATGATATTTTTTTAATCCTTAAAGTCTATAAAATGTCATCCAAAGTATTTTGTCCAAAATCATGATCAAGTCTCAGAAGTTGGTATTTTTGCTTGATTTGATTTTGTGTAATTGAGGTTTTTATTAATTAATCAGTTAATTCTACAGTTGGTGAATGTTTTTGTGTCAAAATTAGAATATCTATATAACAACCAACAACAGATGAGCCTGATGTATTATCTGAACATTCTTTTTATTCACTTATAAAGTAGTTTTTGTTATCCTCTAAATCTTAAAAACTACCATACATTGTCTAACACAGGTATTTAACCGTCCTTTATCCTTCTCTGGTGGAGAAAACACCGGCTGCCTTTATCACATCATCAATCTGAGAGTTTATTACCTGAAAGGCTCTGTCTCGTGAACATCCAGAGCCGCTCCACGTATCCTCCCCTCCTTCAGAGCCTGAGCCAGGGCCTTCTCATCCACCAGACCCCCCCTGGCTGTGTTTACCAGGAACGCCCCCTGACGCATCTGTAACACACAGACACAGTGATTTACTTCTATCTAACAAGAACACAACACAGGTGATTATACACACCGGGAGAAACCAAACTTAAAGCTTAGTCCCTGGAAAATATGTGCTCTGGTCTCTGTGTTGATCTACATCCATTCCATCTCATTTCCTCCAGCAAGGTCAGAGAATTAATCCTTTGGGATGAAGGTTTCCAGAGTGTATTATTCATCGCAGGCAGGGCACGTAGTGAAGAAGCTTAGTCATCTGTATGTGGGTAGTGAGCTTCTCTGGGTATCAACTCCTTTAATGAATGGCCTTGGCTTGTCGCAGTTGATGTTAGAATAAATAAATAATTTGAGTGTGTCTGTGTAGTTGTTCGTACATGAATGTGTGTGTTTGTGTGTAGCTACCTGTTTGATGGTGAAGTCGTTGATCAGGTGGTGGTTGTGTTCGTTCAGGCTGCAGTGCAGAGACACACAGTCAGAGTGGAAGAGCAGGTCCTGAGGAGGGAGACAGACGGAAAGACTTAGATGCTCTATCAGTTTTTTCTTTCCTCTAGTTTGTTATAAAGTTTTAACAGGAGGCGGATCTTATAGCGTCAGGAGCTAAATCAAAGTGTTTCAAACAGTTGCTGATAAGAGAAATGCAGAAATGGACAATCTGAGGAAAGGGATGTGTTTTCTGACCGTGAAAGCATGTGAACCTTTTCAAATCACAACACAAACTGAAATTAGGAACCTGAATATGAGCAGAATATGTCTCATGTGCAGGTATGGAGCCCTTGTGTGTGTGTGAGCATGAACATTTGATCATTTTATATAATTCACATTTCGCAGTAACAAACTGGCCTCTGTGTGTGTGTGTGTGTGTGTGTGTGTGTGTGTGTGTGTGTGTGCTACCTGTAGTGTGGTGACCCTTTGTAGTCCCAGGGATCTTTCTACTCCGTCGGCCAGATAAGGGTCATAGAAAATCACATTGAAGCCAAAAGCCTTCGCCCGCAGCGCTACAGCCTGGCCCACTCGACCTAGAAACACACAAATACACACTATTATACACACAGGTTCATTTAGACAGATTTCTACACACATTAATTATCGCCCTGTAAAAATAACACAATGCTCTGGCTACACACGTCTCCTCATTATTTTGGAACATACTCTGACTGCACAGGGAAGAGAATTAAAGTCTACTTCTGGTTTAATCCTCTTATATCTGTAGTAGTAACTCCTCGGGAAGCCAGTTTAGCTGAGCTGAGGATGAAAACGGTTCGATGAGCAGGATCCTGACCGACAGTCTGATTATCCAACCGAACTGAGGGATGCATATCGGGCAAAATAAGCATTTTTAGATTTTCACTGATGGAGCGTTACTCACCGAGTCCTATGAGTCCCAGCGTCTCTCCTCTGATCCTCGCTGCACCTGAGGCCACCTCTCGGATCTGCTCCACGCTCTGAACCCGCGTGCCCTCCCGCAGAGCCTGGCGTACATATCACTCCATTATCACATGCAAAACGGACACGGGAGACTAAAACAACCACTTTTCTCATAATCCCAGTTCATTTCTTAAAGATGTCAAGACTCCGCACTTAATAACAAGAGCCTACAGTCCTTTTAGATGTTACGATTTAAATATGACTAAATAAGGATTTAAAAACGTATTCATTTTTACTGTACCTTCTACATCTTACATCAACGTCTTTCAAATAAAGTCACATTCTAAAGGAAACGAAATGTTTCCATTTTGCTTATTTTTCGGTAGAGACTTTTTTAGTGACTGTCGAGACCAAACGTGCACCTCTAACACTTCAGTACATTGAAAATGAGTTAATTCAAATCCAGTTCATGTCATTTCCCCCGTCTTTATCAGCCACACTAGGCGCACACACCTGATGCAGCCAGGTGGTGCGTCGGTACAATGTGAGGATGTGGCACAGCGTGGAGTCGGCCGTCTCCTCCACCGAGGCTGCCGGCATGTTACATACAGCGATGCCTGTTCAACCGGAGAGCAGATAAGGATCAGTAATAGCTTTTTGGGGTCATTTAAGGAAAGAGATGAAGGCTGGCGAAAAGCTATTTTGGTGGAGCAGTGCAGGAGGAAGACAGGATGTCAGCAGTTTTTTTTCGACGAACACCACTGGGAACTTTCACATGTCACAGCCTCTTGTTGGGGGAAGATAGGAGATGTAAGTAAAGCTCTGGCTGTTGCAGGGGAGAGATGAGTTTAAAAAAAAAATGTTTTTAACTGCGTTCACCTTTAATCTACTTGAACTTGTAAACATGCTCAACACTCACTGGAAGCCAGGAATCGACATTTTTGGGGAGAATTAAAGTTCTAACTGTATCTATAGAACACTTTTTATCAACAATAAAACAAATGGGAGCATAGAAGTGGTGAAATAAGACATAACTCCAATTAAAGAAAGTCTGTTTCATAAAAGTGAGTTCAAGCACAGATGACTGAGCAACAACTTTTGTTAAATACATTTAAAACAAGGAGAATAACTTATTTCAGCTTAATATTAGCAATATCGGTCACGTTCTCTAGAGTACTTCACAAATGTTGCTTTAAAAGTGTAAGAAGTTAGTTGAGCATTGTATTACAGTACAAGTACACACCATCTCTGATTCCGTGAGTGTGTGTGTGTGTGTGTGTGTGTGTTGTTGTGTTCTCACCCAGCTCTCCGGCAGATTTGATGTCGATGTTGTCGTAGCCGCTCCCGATGCGGACGATAATACGCAGACCTTTGAACTTCTCCAGGTCTTCTCTCATCAGAGTGATGGTGTGGTACATCAGAGCTCCTACAGCTTCATTCAGCACCTGAACACAACACACACACACACACACACACACACACACACACAGTCAGTCACGTGATCGAGAGATGGAAATATGTTTCCATGTATTTATGTGAAATATCAAAACCTGTAAACCTTTCCTTTACCCCCCTAATAGGATGGTACTCTGAACATGTACATTACTGTATGGAGGAAACAATAAGGTGGTAATTCATGTGAACATGTACTCTACATGCAGTAGGGACAAATTATTGGTTAGTGTGTGAGTAGGTGTGAGCACAAGTCAATTGGGCTCTGCAGAAAACAGCCCCACTTGTCTAGGTTCACTGTCACTGAGTTTCCATGAAGGCTTTTTCTAAAAGTGCCGTTTATATCATCCTCATATCCTGTGGTTTAATATTCCCGCCTGCACGGAATAACAGCATTTCCTGAATATAAGCATGGAAACTAAGCGTCTATAACCACAGGAAACGAGTTATGGTGTCCCAACATAAAGCGAAATTGACTAACATAAGCAGCAGTCTCATTCTCTATGGCTTCTCACCAAGATGACGCTGCTCCTCTTTATTGATAATGAAATAATATAACTCACAGAGAAGTTACATTGATTATCGTATAAAATAGGGAATATATATGACTCTGTGAAAACCGGTTCAGCCTTTAAATTGATTCTCACTTAATCTTTCAATCTTGTTTTTAACGGTGCCAGCTTTCCCCTTCATGTGTGTGAGAGTGGGTGGAAATGACATGCGGTTCGATTACAATAAAGAATCCCCCTTTAATTACACAATGAGGTGGCTGCTTACTAGAGAGCCAGGGAGAGAGAGAGGGGGAGCGAGGGAGAGCCATCTGTTTCTCCCACGCTGTGGCCACAGAGCGAGTGTGCCTGGCAGGCGCCCAGAACGAGACGTAACCCTGCCAGACATACAAACCTATTTACGATCCATAGTGGCTGTGGCACGATCCCAGCCTGACCCACATTTCAAGTCTGCTCTCTGTACTCGTCTTTACTCTTCCTCACTTATTTTATCGTCTTCCTTTGACAGATCGTTTCTCTTTGTTTCTCAAGATCCTTTTCACTTCAGGTCGTCCTTTTGTAAAGTGCTAATGGTGCATTCATGTCATGTCGTTAGACCGGGAAAACCTTGTGGTATTTCTGACTTCTTAAATTGTCTAAGATAAGAAGGTTTAAAATGAAAACTAGGTAAAATAAATCGGTGTATCAGCCACACCTTTTAATTTAGCTAGCTATTTTGTAGACTGTAGGTGTTTTTTGACATCGTGTGAACAATGTGTAACTAGAATTGCCAACATTCCCTTTAAATGAAATCAACCCTTTTAGCCAATACAACATTGCGTTTCTCAGCTTGGTGTGAGTTGCGGGTTTGTATTCGTTTCACAGCGGCTGAAAAAAGCTCATACCCTCTACCTAACCTCACTTCAAATCCATAAGATCCAGATTTTCAGGTAACAACTTTGTGTGCGTTATTTAGTTGAGTGTGTTACCTTCTCGTGAATCTCCTGTGTGGACTGAGCGTCGCAGAAGGCCACAGTTGCTACGTCTTTCAGGATGGGCATCTCCACAGTGCAGTCACGCCCGTCCAGCAGGGCCACCAGGGGGCGCGGGTGCATGGGCCCGTTCATGATGGGAGGCCTGATACCTACACACACAAAAGAAAATAGGAAGAATGTCGGATGGGCAGAATAATAATGACAAACGATAAATGAAGAAATACTAGACTGACTGGCATTCGTTCGCTTTTGAATCCTCTCTTTGTCTTAAACTGTTCTGTGCGGAACGAGATCTAAAGCTGAAGGTATGTGGCCTTTTTATGTTTTCAGGTTAATCATGTCTGACTTTTAGATGAAGTTTGCTGACTCTGTGAAACAGGCGGTAATTGGGAAAATGCTGCAGTTACTGTAGGTTTGTAGAAAAAAGCAAGACTTGCCCTTTGAAAATCAAAACGCCGCCAGATTCAGAATATCCCTTAAGAATCAAAAATCACGAGTTTAGCATTTCACCCTATTTGCATTATTTTAATGAAGTTGTCATATATTCATGGTGAATGTGAAGGCTCGTCCCTGTGGACCACGAACAGGGAACAACTCAATGGAACAGATGGAAATGGAACAGATGTTTTCTTGCTGACTTGGCAAGAAAACCACTGAGTCAGCAGACGTGAAGCTCTTTAGTTCATGTCTCAGTTACTCCATTATCCAGTCACAGTTTGGTGTCAATAAAAAAAAAAAAAAGCAACAAAAACGTGATCATAACTCAAACCTTAAAAATGTCCGTGCAAATAATAAGTGCGGTAGTTTAGAGTTTAAATAATGATTGATGAACTGTCTGCTCCCCAAAAGTGAAGCCAAAATGAATGGATCGCCCCCTGGTGGCTGGCTACGGTATAAATCCTAAACCCCACCTTTCCACAAGATGTATTATTAAATCATCTCTTTGACTTTGAAGCCTGAGACTGATGCCAAACTGTACAGGAGAAATAGCAGCATTAAATAAGCAAATACACAAGAAAACCCTACTAATAGTGAACCTAAATGTAGCTTTAACCACGACATTGATTGAAAGTGACAGTGCAAGGGCAGTTTTTAGTTTCCCTTCACCATAACCTCCCACTCAAAACTTCCTGGATCGATTTGTTTTCTCTTCTTTCATGTAACTGTCACTGTAGAACACTGACTGACAACCGGGACGTCTGACAGCTAGGACATCAGCTGTAGATTCAGAGGACAAAGACAGTGTTTTTATGATTGTGCCTCTTTGACATGTAAAGAATTGACAGCGCTCTGAAACACTACTGCAGAAGAAGAAGAAGAAGAAGAAGAAGAAGAAGAAGAAGAAGAAGAAGAAGAAGAAGAAGAAGAAGAAGAAGAAGAAGAAGAAGAAGAAGAAGAAGAAGAAGAAGAAGAAGAAGAAGAAGAAGAAGAAGAAGAAGAAGAAGAAGAGCAGTTATGCCTGTTTCTGCTGATGCTGTCTCTGCTCATCACTCACTCGTGACTGTTTCCCATCTGAGATGTGCCGACTGCCGTCTCAAATAAGCAGCTGCCTCTGTCATTTTTCTCAAAATATTCCCCAGAAAACTTTTTTCTCTTGGAAGTCAGACGTCCAAACTGAGCCTGTGTTCTACCTTAGTGGATAAACTCATGAGAAAGTTGCCAGATCGTTAGACCAGTCATTTCGAAATCAGCATCCGACAGTGAGTCTCTCTTTGTATTTTGAATTCCAAGGATCCCTGAGATCTTGACAGATGTTTGGCAGCTTCCATCCTGCAAATTAGCCTGGGAACTGTGGGCAGGGATACTCTTCCCTTAGAGCTGTGATAAA
The DNA here is from genome assembly GCF_949316205.1 of Platichthys flesus. NCBI lineage: Eukaryota > Metazoa > Chordata > Actinopteri > Pleuronectiformes > Pleuronectidae > Platichthys > Platichthys flesus. The sequence goes on along the minus strand of NC_084952.1, from coordinate 5,812,126 downwards.
CAGCCCATAAACAAATCAAATCAAATCTGGAATCACACTCGTATATCGTCAATGTCATTACTGTGATTTTCATTGCTTTGCAGGTGTGTTTTTCTAATGAAGCTTTTTTATTTTCTGATTTTCTTGTACTTCACTGTCTGTCTTGATTAAAGAGGCCTTGTCACATTGTTTTTAGGTTTTAGAATGATGCGAATACAAAAGAGTTTTTTTTTTCTTGATTTCTTAAAGCCAGGATCTTGTGATTGCATTACTAATGCAAGCTGCTTTGGCTTCTTTAGCAATCACTTGATTGTTTTATTTGTATTCTTTATTCAGAGTGACATCTTTAGCATTCATGTTTGAACAACTTGTCAGCTTTAAAAAAATCAATGTTTCTGTGCTGGAAATATGTGTTACTGCCTTTAACCAGATACCAGTAACTGCTGCAGTGGAACAGCTCAGTGACCAGAGGGTGATGACAATAAAATGATTCAGACGACCTGAAGAAAAACATGTAATAAACCTCTGTGGGCAAATGCATGGATGATCTTCCTCATCCGCGTATTGAGAAAGTCTAAAACAATATACTGCTCAGTCTTGAAACCGTTGGATCCCCCTCCCCCCCTTACAGACTCCCAGGGGTTTTCTGTGGTTGTTGACTGGGCTGTTGTGCATGCATGGGGAAATAATGCATACAGTGATTACATGGATTTCTGCTTCATGCTCCACTGTGCTGCATTGTGCAGGGTTTGGATGTGACAGAAAACAAGTAGAGGGCGCAGACAGGAAGTGTCTGTAGTCGGTCTGTGAAACCATAGTGCACAGAGCTAGGGTCAGGAATGTGATCTATGTTTACGCCTTTACAGTGACAGCCTAGTGATTCAGACTTTCCTTAGGGCGTGTTACTGATTTGAAGCTCAATGTGTGGCAATAAAAGTACAACCCATGTGTGAACCTGCTCAACCAAAATCCATACAAATAATAAATTGCAATTCTGCAGCGCTCAGAAACTTCCCTGAAGCAAAGACGGCTCCGAACTGATCAAAATCCATCACTGGATTTCTGCCTTGTCTCCTTATCTCCGTCTTCAGACCACAGCCTGAAACCAGATCTGATGAAGCCCGCCCCCAACATTAAAGGTGTAACTCAAATCCTGCTCACTGGGCCTTATGTGGCCTGGTAAAACATTAGCTTTCTGTAACAGGATTTGCCCGAGACCATTGCACTTAGACATCAATACAAAATCAATGGTGCATAGCTGAGAAATTGGAATTCAACAAGAACAAAAAGCTCTGTGAGGCTTCAACACGGCGCTCATTGTAACTCAGACGTAATCATAGGTCGCTCGCCCGCCTGTAGATGCTGCTCTGTAGCATTAAACTCATCTCCTGTAGGTTTTTTGAATCGAGCTCCTGAACAATGTGAGCTTGATTCAACAACACTTGAAAAAACCACTGAAATCTGCTCCGTCTACTCTGCCCTGCAGGCCGAGCGGCATATTTTTGGGGGAAAGTAACAGAGATTCCCGACATTTCTGCTGCTCACACTTGGTCAGAGTGAGGGAGGAAATAGCTCTCATTCCAGCTCCATGCGTGACCTTGGAGGGACCACTGACTGCTGAGTTGTAGTATTCCGTCTCTCGGTCTCTTAACACAAACACACACACTAACACACACAAGCCTAATCTCATCATTGGAAATATTTAACCGCTCTCTCTGTCTCTCTCTCTTTTTTTTAAATCTAGAATCGCACCAACCCAACTGGTCCTTATCTCCCGGCCCTTATCTCCCAGTCTCTGTTTTTTTTTAAATGTATTTCCTCATTTTCTTCCCGTCACATTAAACACTCATTAAATTTCTCATTATATTGAATAATTGCCTCGACTTTTTGCTCACTTGGTTCCCAAACTCTAAAACCTCATCCAATATCTTCCATCTCTCCATTTCTCATTATACTCAATACTCCACTACTTTCTCTCTCTGTCTCTCTCTCTCCCTCCCTCTCTCCCTCTCTCTACCCCCCATAGCCCGGGGGGTTGGGGGACTGCTGGGAGCTTTCACGGTGCAAACAGGCGTCTCTCCAGCCAATGGGGCCCGAGCTCCAGCTCTGCTCTTTCCATCTACTCAGGGATTTTCTGCAACTATGCTTTGAATCAGATTCACTTCTGTATTGAGTCAACAGTTTGAGGCCGTGCAGCAGTGCAGTGATAGTGATCTGCAAAACAGAGCCGAACATAATAAACTGAAGGAATTAGAGTTTTGTGAGCTGTGATTTTGCTGTAAAAATCAAATCCATTTTATTTTAACCTCTCTGCATGTGTAGTTTGTGCTTGAGGGCCCAAGACGCAAACTGACAACCCCTGATATGAAACCTGCATTCCCGGAAACATGTGTAATCAGACCCAAAAGCCTCCGTGCTCCTGACTGCTGGGGCTGCAGCCTGAGAGCCGGTGGGAAAGCCCCGCAGCCTGCCCCTGTCCAGCTGTCACTGACCAGCTCTTAGGGACAGCTGGAATTCTGACTCAAGTTTTCAGATTGTCCATCCACAGAGATGATTGACCATATCAGCAAGTTCACCAGAAACACACCAGAATGAACTTGAATGAATGTTTATTTAAAATTTAAAAAAAAAAATACTTCTTAATAAATCTGCAGCTGAAATTATTATTAATTTAAGTAATTACTTAATGGACTGAAAAGTTATCTGCAATTATTTCCATAATCGATTCATCTTGATGTTATTTTGGCTTTTTTTCTCTATTTTCAGACATGTTATACTATTAGATGTTTATTGATTATTCAGAAACATTTAGCTGATTAATGAATCATGAACTTTGTGCTGAAAAAACAGATCGATTAGTCAAAAATCTATTTTTAATGAATTTAGTTGTTTAAATCAAGTATCCAGCAAAAAACATAATGTAAAGCATTTGTTATTTTCCAACTCTATACTATGAGAACTTCTTACCTTCTCTGTTTTTTATATTTAACTCTGAATATCTTTCAGTTTTGGACTGAAGAGGTAATATTTGACTGTAAGCTTATTTTTAATAGATCAAATAATTGATCACGGAAATAGTAAGCCCATTAATGAGCCATGCAAATAATAATTGCAGCTCTACATATATCTTATTTGTGTAAGTTGTGTTGTGCCGGGACCAGCTTCTTCCCAGCTGCAGTTGGCCTCATCAACAAGGCCCGGGACCCCCACCTGACTCAGACTTTTATTCCACCCCCACATTTCAAGGATGTGTTGAATTAACACATTATCTCATATTATATTATACTGTATTACATTACATATTGCAATCGGACACTGTTTACTGTTTTGCATTTCGCATTTCACTTTTTACTTCACTTTTTATATCTTTTATCTTTCATATATTTTTATTCAGAAATGTTTATGTCTAAATAAATGATACTTTGTATAAATATTGGAAAAAAGTGAGTAAATAAGAAGTAAACAGTGAGTAAATATACACTGGTTTTCTATTTTGTATTGCTTTTCCTATGTATGTTGTATTTATTGCGTTTTATGTTTCTATGTTCATTGTATGCACCAATAACCAGAGCAAATTCCTTGTAGGTGTAAACCTACTTGACAATAAAATACTTCTGATTCTGATTCTGATTATAGATACCTCTCACTTCCACAGCCACATGGACCGATGACGTTTATGAGACCAGAGCGAGCCTCAACTCTTTCGATTCAAATTGCAGCTCACATCTTTACATCGTTCTGTTACTGCCAAACATTTCCACCCAACCAGCAGCTGCTGCATGTGGGTTTTCATTGGTCTTTCAGTTCTTCAAATAAGGTCAAACTTCCTGAGTTAAACGTTGTTTTCGACTGAACTGGAAATGAACCCTGACGAGGTGACGTTTCTGCCAGTGTTTGTGTTTTTGATCTGCGGAGGAGAGAGGGGAGCGCTGCTGTCGGCACCTGTGATCAGTCGGCCGCCTGCGACTGTAACAACCACCATGGAGCCACAGCCCGGCTGATTTATAACGTGGGCTCTTGTGGCAGGCAGCAACATGACGTGGTTAAAAAGCCCCTATATCGCTCTTTCACTCCCTCACTGTTGATCTTCCCATCCTTTCATGTCTTGTTGCCTCATTTTCAGATTTCCATCTCTCATTTCGGTGTCATTTCCCCAGGGTTTTTTTTTATCTCCCTTGCCATTTCCTTTTCTCACTCCTGTCCCGTCCCATCCCTCTAAGAATACAAAAAATTAATAAAGGTTTTACTCTATATCATCGCCGTATTTACGTTCTTAAAAAACGGCTGCATGTGCAGGTGCAAAGTTTTCAGGCAGCGTGACGTTTTTGCAGTCTTTCATTTTTTTTGGGTCTTCTATCTCTCCCTACCCTCACGTCAGTTCCCATGAGGGAGGACACACACAAATGCACACACACACACAAACACACACCCACACACACACACACACACACACAACCCCTCTGTACAGAAATACAGGTGCATACACAGCAAACCAATCCATGCAGGTTGACATGTCTAATATACAGTGATATATGATACATACAAGTGCTTACACATAGAAATGATCGCCCTGCAGGCCTTCTCTTTCTCTTTCTCTCTCTCTCTCACACACACACACACACACACACACACACACACACACACACACACACACACACAAGGTCTTAATTTGCAGGTACTGTTTCTTCACGCCAGTTCAGGTTTGTCAGCTTTTTTGTTGTTGCTACTGAGACACCAGCTCCATGGAGAAGGAAAACAAACATTTTCTATCAAAAAATATGTTTACTTCATGATATTTTACGCCAGAATTTATGATGAATGATTCAGCTTTTTCTAACCTGAGAATAAAAGACATTTAACTTCCTAATATGAAGGCAGTGGGTCTGCACCGCTGTGCAAATCCAGTGTAGGAGGGTGTCAACACAATCCTGATTTGCATGCTGCCAAAAAGCCGACCTGCTGGCTGCACAGTTCCCCTTCAGGAAATACTGCATGTAACTACAGGCCGTTAACTGGATTACTGTATGGCTGTGAGCCCATTATAGTGGATTCACTTAATATGCAGAAGAAACAACAATCACTTTGAAGTTTCAATTGGATTTGGGTCAGTGTGCAGACTAAATGTGTCCCATGAATGGATTATTAAGGCCATGAGACCTTTATTGTATTCAGATTAAGTGTTCACAAATTTGTATCCAAGCACCAGCAGGGGGTCTCTGAGAGGGTTCAGGGACTTCCCCAACAAAACACATGCTTAATTACCTCTGAAAAGAAGTGTGTTGTTTTGGCCCCTGTCCTGAGTTTGTCTATTTCTAACCAATCGAGCTGCGGGTCCAGGATCTGCTTTTATACATTTCTCTAAGCTTGCAAGAAACAATATTTGCTGATTTCTCAGACAATAATTTGTGGATCTTGATGAAAAACATGTGGCATATACAGGAAACTGATATCCAGCCCTTGAGTGTGTGAACAAAATATAAATGTGGTTTCATTAGCTCTACTGAGTGCCATCTAGTTTCACATGCTTCCTTGTCGATTAGAGCTGCTCTATCAGTCATTATCTGACTGGATCTAAGTGTAACCAGCTCACCTCACTTAGCATTGATGATCCTTTATTTATTTTTAGAATCAAGTCATTATCCATAGATCACCACACTTCATCAGTAGCAGATCGTTCTGCTCATTTAGCCTCATTTATGCCCTTTCTCAAATCTTTGATAAAAAGACAAGATGCTGATTTAAAACAGTGTGAAATTCAAAGTTACTGGGTATTCCCCCCCCCCAACACCCCCACTACATGAATACTGCAAGTACAAGCTTTCTAGTGTTGACAATCATTGTACATTTCTGTGTGATGACACTCACTGACTAACAGTTCCTGCCTCATGGCTGCCAGTGGCTGAGGGACGTGTTTCAGCTGCACGTCTTCCCCTGACTCACATGGCTGCACGTTTCAGAGTAATGGCTGCTTTTCATTAAGGGCTCATAAGTTGAATTACAGCCTGTCTGCTAATTGTTGTTTTGGGCTGCTGCACTCAAGGCCTGTTATTTTTTGTCTGTCTGCCCATTGGTATTTAGCCACCTGTCTATTCTGCCATGCTTCTCCGTTGCATTTATTTTGAAATGAACAGCATGTTATTGAATGTAACGGGCGAGTTGTATAGTGGCTGACCTTCACTTGAAATGCACCGGTGTTCAGGCAGCGGCTGACAAATCCTTCACTGCTGCCTCCCTTTTTAGCTCAAGCATTTCCTTAAGTGCATTAGACATAATAGACTTTCGATGGCTGTTACTACATACTGTCTCTTCACTGAGCACTTAAGGCTTTATAGATTTCCTAGTGCTGTCAATTATACCTGTATGAGAATCTATTTTTTGTATTCAGACTCATGAGTCCCTGCTTGAATCGAAAGCTCCACTCAAAATGCTCGTCTGTGAGGAGGATGATTCAAATTTAAATGTGAAAGTCATTATGAACTGGAAATATATATCCGTACTGATCTGTAATACTTTGTATATTTTAATTTTATAAAAGTAAAAACTATTTAACAGCTAATCCATTAAACCAGTTGTCTTTTCAATGCTGCCATTGGCCACCAGACTATATTCAATATGCATGTGTGTCATGACTTTGAAAACTAACAGTTCTTCCAGGTAATGTTGGCTTGTGGTTTTCTATTGTTTGACATAATAATATGACAAAACCTCCTGATGGGAAACTGTCTGGGAGCTGTTTAGATTATGATCTGATTCATATTTGAGTCATTAATAAAAATGGTAGAGGATAATATCAGTTTCACTCACTTAATATATAATATACCTGTATTCATTGTAAAAACAAGGTACAAATACAGCAAATTCAAACTCATTTTAGATTATAGATGGATTTTTTTATGTACAGTTAATTATTTAATTCTGTCCAACTATGAGGTTAAAATGTCATTATTAATAGAAACAACTTTAAAAGTGATCTTATGAAGAACAACCCCACCAGAAATTAAGTTTGATCTTGAAATGAAATTGAACTTTTTGAGGGGTTTGTCATTATCTATTTTATGAACTTTAAAAAAAAAATTCAGATACAAGAATATGTTTACCCTCTGTCACTACACAACTCTTCTGTCTGTTCTGTGTTTCCCTCCCTGTTGAAACAATAGATGAATTTCGGTTGATGTTATCTATTCCACATTCCTGCTCTTTCTCTCTCTCTCTCTCTCTTTCTCTCTCTCTCTCTCCTGTTCCTATGATTGCAGCAGTACTTTCATTTCAATTATGAGTGCTGTCAATCATACCTGCATTTAGACTGGTCAGGTTCGTGAGTCCCTGTTTAAATCAAATGCTCAATTAAAAATACTCATCTGTGATAATGACATATCAAAAGAAAAGGTGAAAGCTTCTCAATATCAACTGTCAGGATTTAGCCAAGGTTTTATTGCGTAAAAAAACGGGAACGTCTAACATTTCAAAAATTAATCTGTAGTGTTTAACTTTTATTTTGTAATAGCAGATCCATTAACACCTATATTGCCTTTATTCCATCTGCAGGTGTGTTTGAAACTGGTAGTTCTCCCCGGGGGTGTTGGGTTGTGGTTTTCTATAGTAGGCGACATGTCACAACAGGAGCAGTTTCCTTGATTTTATCCTTTGACATCATCATGTGACTAAACCTCCTGGTGGGAAACTGCCTGGAGCTATCTAGCACAATGGCATTATTCTTTTAAAGAATCGTTCTGTAAAATCAAATAGACTCATCAAATAAAGCAACGCGGTTTAACGAGGGATGAAGGAGGGACTGATGTGTGTCTCACTGATCTAGCTCTTTATAACGAGATCAGACATGACTCAGCCGTCACTGTTCACAGGACCCCTGCCTTCCAGATCATGAATCAACACATCCATCAATCACCTGGAACAACGAACCCATTTTGAAGCGGATCTGAAATGTTCAACAGTCTTCACCAGATCAGACGATCAGATCAGTGGAGCAGTTATTGAGAGGAGGTGGAGATAAAGGGCAGCCCTCCCTGAAACATAATTCACGGTAGTCATCCGACATGACCTTGAAGGCAGTTGGGGGGGGCATAATTTGGAGTTTTTCATGATCGTTATTGGGGGGTTTGAGGAGGTTTTCAGAGCAGCAACTTTAATCTTCCGATGTCATCGAGAGACACAGCCCGCAGCTTGTTGATGACATCACGTTTGCAATCTGTGGTTTCCTCTGGAAGCGACGGCGTCGCAAATTCAGACCGAGGTGACCACAGACACTGGATGGAGTAACATTTCTGCTTCTGGGTGGATGATCATTCATTCTCACACCCTCTGTCTCCTGCACCCGCACCCCCCCATCACCCCCATCTTATCCCTCAGCAGCTGTACTTTGATCCCATTTTGTAGAACAGTCTTTCTCCAGACCTAAGCGTAAGGTGCATCTGGCACCTGTGTGTGAATCCGCCGGTTGTTGCGTGCGTGCGTGCGTATACTTATTTTTGCCAATTGAGTTCCTCATACATGTGTGAGTATGTGTGCATATGCATGTTTGTGTGTGTTTGTGTGTATGTGTGTGTGTCTGTGTTGGTGTGAAGGCATAAAGGAAGCACAATGACAGAATGAAATGGAAATATGTGTCATGTCCTTGCTAGCCCTCGAAGGAGAGACAGATCTATTTCTGTCGCCACAAATGGAGGTGTTCAAGCAGCCTTCAATAGCAGAGATTCGCCTCTTCACACACACACACACACACACACACACACACACACACACACACACAAACACACACACACACTTACGAACAAGCACGTAGGCACACACACACAGAGCTACAGAGAAAGGCTAACCGTTTTTAGTGTGGCGATAGAGAGCCTGACATATAAAAAAGATAATGGAGTGAGAGAATTAGAAGGAGGAGGAGGAGAAGACAGAAAAACGGAGAGGAAGAGAGAGAGAAGGGGGAGGGGAGGAAGAAGGCAGAATAATGTACACTCAGTTCACAAATATTGGCCCACACATGCACACACGCACACACACAGCCACACACACACACACACACACACACAGTTCCCCACATTAAAGCAGACTGCTGGTTGTTTACCTAGAGGCATGCCTTTGTTGAGGAGATGTGAGCTTCCCATGGTGTGTTCCCCAGCCAGCCAGCACACAACAGAAACCTACAGTCTTCACACAGCAGACATGAACAGGAATCCAGTCAGCATATGGCGGCTGTGCCCAGCTACCTCGCTTCCCTTAGTCCTTCTCCCAGCCCCTTAGTGACAAGCATACACATGTGCTCCCCCTCTTTTCTCTCTCTCGCTCTCTCGCTCTCTCCCCTCCCTTCCGTCCCCTTTGCTCGCCGCTCTCTCTCTCTCTCTCTCTCTCTCTCTTTCTGTTTTACCCCTCCCTCCCTTCCCTTTCTCACTTTCTATTACAGCAACCTCTCTGTCTTTCCGTCTCTCCCTCTCTCTCACTTTCACACACACACACAGAAAAAAATTACACGCACACACACACACTGAATGCAGTCACGGCTGCATATATGGAAGTAGAAGCAGAAGAGAGTGTTGAAGAGAGAAAGAATGACTGTGTTGTGCATATGTGTGTGTGTGTGTGTGTGTGTGTGTGTGTGTGTGTGAGTGTGTGTGAGTGAGTGTGTGTGTTGGAAAGTGAGTGTGTGTGAGAGAGCAGGAATGGGGAGGAGCTAATACCGGCCAAAATTCATCTTTTGTTTCCTGAAAGACGACAGGGAGGGTAAAAAAGAGAAGAAAGAAGAGTTATGCAATGCCTGTCGCGCGGGAGGAATAACTTGTGCTAATATCTGTTAAACAATTTCAAAGTTCATAAAACTTATTTTGACTTTGTTTTGACAGTGTAATAAATGCGACCCTTTAAAAAAAAATGAAGACCACACTTATTGTATGGCTTGAATTTTGTTTATTATTAGGAATGTACTTTTTCGAAAATATAAATACAATCCTGACATTCAAGTGTGTTGTTAAATAAGTTATTTCAGGTGATAATTACCTTTAAAACCCACAGTTTCACAGAACTTCTTTACTGAAATGTCATCAAGCTGGAATCTGCTGTATTTTTAGGTTTTTTGGCAAAATGCAGGTATGCAGTTGTGTTGCATACTTGTAAATAGCATCACATCTGAAAATATCCTCTGCCATTTAAATTGAAATTCCGAACATACTCTACATTGTTTTGCTTTGCAGATATTCAAACAAAAAATAAGTGTTTGATAAGTTGAAGAATGTGGAGTTCTTGATATGCCTTGTTTTAAAAAGTTGTCAGCTTTCAAAATGGGTGAACATACTTTTTTAGCCGCCGACTTCCCTCTAACTGCCGGGGCCTAACCCGGTTAACAGCGATAATGGTTACGTCACTTCCTCCCTATTGGTAAATGTCACAGAAAGCCAGTGGGCGAGATGCTTAATTCCAAAAAGAGGCAGAGGTTTCACGGAAACTGTTGTTTTCATCACTGTCGGGAGGATGATTCATAACCTGTGACGGATGTTATCAGCTCACAGCCCCATCACTCACCCATCATCTCTGTCAACTGCTGCTAAACAGAGAGAGAGGAAGTATACTTCAAAAGTACTTTTCCAAGGAAGATGAGTATTAAACGTCCACTCTAGGAGTTTTCATTTATTGACGCCCCCGTTAGGACGAGACACGGCGGGAAAGACGTGACTCAATCATCCGTCAAAACCACGGTATGTTGACTTTAAATAAAGATGGGTGCATCTCCACCCCCCCCCCCCCCCAAACCATCCAGAAATGAGGCCAAAAATATCCCTTATTTTCAAAGTGTCGCCTACTTTTTTCATGTTTTCAAGGATCACCAACCCCAGCTTTAAGGAAATAAATCTAGGTCTTTTCTCCATTGTTTATTCTATAAGATAAATATTTTAATATATTTATATGTCTGTGAAAGTCTCATATTTGGTAGATATTTATCGTCCAACCATGATATACGTCGGGTTCTTATAAAGAGTCCAAAAAAATCTGTTTCTGATGATATGTGAGGCAAGAAAAGCCGATGTCCCGCAGCTTAAATTATGCTCAAATTAAAATGACTTCTGGGGATTTAGAGGCTGTGTGAGCGGGTGATGCATCAAATGTTTGCTCCCCATTGCAGACAGTATCAGCCACTTGCTGTTTTATATCAGCCCATAATAATCAAGATATGTTCAACTCAACAAATTATCCGAATTCAATCCCAAAACTGGTTCATTAGCTTTAATTAGCTGTGTGAGCGATCACACCCCACATGGGAACTTACTGCTATGAGATCAGTGTCTTAACATGTTACATGTAAAAGATGCATGTGGGATATAGGTGCACAAGTTTGGCTTTTTGGTTCTCACACCAAATTCCAACTGACAACGTGAAGACGACAAAGTGAGAAGGTAACAACCCTTTTATCTTGTCAACAAGGCAGATGGTAACTTCACTTTACAGCCACGTTTTACACGAGGGATGCAAATGTTCCCCGGGAAAACAACAGGAAACACACTCTGTGCTTCTAAACGAGGACGGAGAGAAGAGACGACAAGGCGAGATGATTGTTCTGGATGCACAGGGAAGGAAGCAGAGGGGAAGGTAGAGAGGTAGAGGGGACAGGGACATGTAATGATTGCTAGAATATTAAATGAGAGAGAGAAATAAGTGAGGTGATGCATGAGAGGAATCCCGGCCTCACAGTGTTTGTTTAACTGCACTGATCACTCCCTCGTGTGTGTGTGTGTGTGTGTGTGTGTGTGTGTGTGTGTGTGTGTGTGTGTGAACCAGCCCTGATGCTCACATGTGTGTGAGGGTGGACATTAACAGTCACACCCTCTCCTCCCCTGGATCACTCCACACACTCATTGTCCCCCTCCTCCTCAGTTTCTCTCCTCATCCATCTCCCCAACCTCTCCACTCCTCGCCCCATCTCCCCCCTCGCCCACCTTCCTCCCACACCTTCCCTCCTCTGTCTGCTTGTCACCTCCCTCTCCCTCCCTTCTCCATCTCTTTACCTCCTGCTCTTCCATCTGCTCATCTTGCGCTGTGTCTTCTCTCCCTCCCAATTTATCTCTCGATCTCATACGCACTCCATCACGCTCCCTCACCCCTCCACTCCCTCCTCGTTCCTACATCTCTCTTTCCAGCACCCTTATCTCCATCCTCCCCACCCCTTCTCTTCTGTCTCTGTAGTCACTGCAGCGTGTCTAATGGCTCAGCTCCTTCTCAGCAGATCCACCACGTGGAGGCCAGGCGAGCAGCAGCCCCGACCCAACGCCTCCCAACTGCTGGCCTTATCAAGACTAACAGCCAGCGAGACCTAGAGCTATCGCATACAAACACAACACACACACACACACACACACACACACATACAAACAATTACAACAATACATGCCTGCACATGCATAAATATGCAAACGTGTGCATCAATAAATTAATATACAAGCATCACAAGTTGTAAAAATAAAGCATCTGCAACAAAGCGTGCATGCAAAACGCAAAGATGCAAGAGACACGTGAATATGTGCACACACACATACACACACACATACACAAGCTGAAAGAAAATATGCAGACGCAGGCACATCAGTAGAAATTGATTTGGATATATGGATCCTGACAGACAGCTGCAGAACAATGTGGACGCCGCTACAGAGGAGAGAGGATATACTAGAGCGCCTAGCAATCTAATCTACCATTGCATCAGACGAGTACCGCAGGCATGAGGTATCTAACCCACGTGTAGGAGAGGAGGGAGGAGGAGCAGGTGGGCGGGGGGGAAAGACGAGTGGAAGGGTAGAGGAGAAATGAGGAAAGAAGGGGGTTTAATGGAGAAGCAGAGTAGGAGGACAGGTGTGAGGATGAGGAGAAAGATCCTGAATAAATGAAGAAGAATCAATTATATCACAAAGAGTAAGATGCTGAAAATGTACTGACCATTGTCACCTGTCAATAACATGTAATGGTTTAATGTGCTAATATTGAAGTTGGTGGTCTATAGATAGAAAGATGGCAGCTAGAATCTAAAGATGAGAAAACCACGGTCAGCAAAAGTTTCCTTCCTCAACAGGAAAAGAGAGATTAACTCTTAATAGAATTCAACATACAAAATGTTCTTATAACTGTAATTACATACTCTACTGTCGCACTGTGTATTTTACTGCTTCAACCAACTTTATTAAAAATTAAAAAAAAATTCCAAATCTCAAATAGATGTCTTGAGAAGTTATGATCGCAAACATTTAAACACCACTCTGATTAGATTCATCTTATTAAAACTCAGAGATAATAATGTCACCTGGCAAGTTCTTCTTTAATATATAAAAATCCTGCCGTTACACACACTGTACACTGTACATAAACAGAAGTAAACACAGTCACACAAACACACCTTCTCACTGTAAGTTCACACACTTTCAGTTCCCCTCTTATCTGACTTGGCGCCGAGTTAACTCAGCTAACGGCAGCAGTGCTCATGTACACACACACACACACACACATACACACACACACTACACACCAGCCACACACAGGAAGCACTCGTACGGGGCAAGAAACACATCACAAATCTTGCGTCACCTTCCTCTCTCTCTCTGTCAGTGTGTGTCCACTTTTCCACTTTGTTGTAAAGCTGTGTGGGAGGTGTGTGGTACATGCAGCAAGTAATGGGCCAATTGTAAGCGATAACACGTTGTGCCAGCCAATCAGCGCGGCTCGGCACTGGACAGTGGCCAATGGGAACACGTTCACCGCAGCAGGGGGAGGGAGCTCCCATTCGCACAGGAAAATAAATGTGGACATGATATGGAGCCAGTGATGGGATTCATATTGAGGGTGATCCATGTTTCAAGGGAAAATATTTATCTACTTTTAAAAGAGTTAATTTCCTCATCAGTGGAAAAATGATGTTATATTATTTCTATCGTAGTTGTCAGAGGTTTTATTTTAGGAAACTGTCTTGACATTTTTACAGACTCGTTTCCACCTGGATCTGAAGAATTCAGGATTCCCTCAAACTAATGATTGATTGTGTTGTATCCTCACTAACATCAGGATTTCAAAAAAACTTTGATTTCTTGGATTTGATTGATTAGCCCTTGGTGCCACAGCAGGGCTACAACTAATATAAATTTTCATCATCCGTTAATGTAATTTATATTTTTTTGATTGTGGTCACTAAAAATGTCATAACTGAATTTGTTTTCCTCGGTTGTTAATTTTGTTTGACTCACAGTCCCAAAAAAGATTAAATCTCGAGTGACTGTTTTTCATTGATGACATCATTTGATTGGTTTCAGGTTATATTTGATGTGATTAAATGCATCTGTAATCTATTTTGACCTGGTATTGGAAGCTGAAATATCATAATTATTTAGTTTCAGTTAAATTCAGAGTTAGCTCATACACAGTATTATAGTATATATTATATTATACAATCTTGTGGATCTCATCTCAAGGTGAATACAAACAGTGACCGATGAGACTCAAACTCACATATTCCTGAAGTGGATGCTTAAACAGTATCATCAGTTAATCTTTTATTCAATTATAGAAATGTGGATCGCTTTCACACTCGGCCACATTGTTTAAGAACTGAAATATGTAAATCTACTAAAGGTCATATATGTTGTGGGAGAAGCCTGGATCAAAAGTCCTGACAATCATTATTGTTACTGGGTTTTGTTATTTTTCCTTAGACAAAAAATTACATTTGAATGACAATTTCTTTAATCTTTTACCGATGAATGATGCATCAATTAATCAAGAAAATTATAGATACATTAATCAATAAATGAAAATCACTGTTAGTTTAGATTTTATATTGTTTCTCATTTTGAATAAAAACCATCTGAATCTCCCCTCTACACTGGCAGGGCTGACACCGTCCCACCAGGTGGCGGTAGTGAGCGCCGGGGCCATTCCGAGTTGATGGAGAGAGAAAAAAAAAAAAAAAAACACAAACAACCACAAGAGAACCACAAAACCAAGATGGCGGTGCAGGAGACAGCATCCCAACTGTCCATGGCTCTCAAAGTCCAAGAATACCCCACCCTGAAGGTAAATACACCCCGAAACGGTTGAATACACACAGCCCGACGAGCCCCGCGCGGCTGAAACACAAAGCTCGGTCGGTGTTGCTGGTTTAACGGGGATTTCTGGTTCATTAGATACCGAGGGCAAGCGAACTGGACTGGGAGGCTAACGCTGGCTGGACTAGCTTAGCCAGGTAGCATCGTCCATTTAATACCTGGGTTTGAAAAGCGACAGTAAACAATACATAGTTTGATAGATATAAACATATAGAAGGCCACTTGGCTCAAGTGTGTGCGGCTTTAATGGTTGTTTTTTTATTATCTGAGTCGGTGACTGGGTCGAAGGCCTCAGATGTTAGCACAAGTTTAAACCTTGTTGTTTTTTGACAAGATGGTCTACAGCGGCACTGGTGTCACGTCAGATAACATGTTGGGGGGGGGGGGGGGGGGGGCTGCACGTTAGAACGGAATTAGCTTTGATGTTGAAGCTAAGTTAAGCTAGGTACCCAGGGGGCTAGCTGGTGCTGTTCCATGCATGTGAGACAGTGAACCACGGTGACAGATCGTCCAACAACGTGGTTCGTGTGTCCTTCAACGAGCAGACACGGCGTCAGTGGTGAAGCCCCGTGCAGTCGGCATGTGTCCCCCCGCTAGCTAGCTGCTGTGTCGGCTGCCTGGCTGTGGCTTACACCCTCCCATCTTTTTTTAAAATCATACATATATATATATATATATATGCACACAAATAAAGGTGAATCTCCTATTTCACCTGGAGATTGAGTGTATGGCTGAGAGGTGGGTCTACGGGGGGGGGGGGGGGGGTGACAGCCCGTGAAGCCACCAGCAGCAACAGCCCTGTGAGGAAGCGCAGTGTCATCAGATCGCTGCCGCCTGTGTGTGTGCTTCTTTCAAAATGGCCAGCGAGAGAAATCACGGGCTGCTGCCGCCGCACACACGCGCTGCTCCTCCATTCCACACAACACTGCTGCGACACTGCCTTTAGCCGACGAGCCGGATCGAGTCCGGGCTGCTCGCCGTTTGCCAGCCGCCTCCAGGGGACACACGAACACGGCGTGAGTACCGGCGTATTGGCAGCTTTAATGTTGGGGGAACCCGGTGGTGTGGTGCTGCCATGATTCATTAGATTAAACAAATACAAAAAATCGTGGCGTGTTTCGTGTTGCCGGTGCCTGGATGCTGCAGTGGGGATGATGGGCACCATTTTAAGACAGGAGTGATGGTTCTAAAAGGCACTGGAAAAAAGGCACTAAACGGGACTGGTAGCACTGGGAGGGGAGCAGTGTTGTACACGTGTTGAGCAGAATGTTGCCTCACACACACATGAACCTACAAGCATGTGTTGCATATTACGTCCTTAGTGTTTTTATTTTCCTGTCAGATCATGGTGAGGTTATACTGGTAACTCTAATGTTCATCTGTTGTCCTTCAACACACCATCTGAACCAGTGGTTTGTTGGTAGGTAACCTGAAAGCTGAGCAAACAGGCCTTCAACAGTCTATTGATAGTGTAACACTACGACATTGTGTCTGTATTTTCAAGGTGAGTCCAACTCGTCATCATTATCATCCAGACTTCTTAAATTTACCCAAGAAGTGTTGTGATAATCATTAATGATTAAAATGTGCTGTGAGGAGTGGGGCTTGGCAGTGTCTCTTGCACTGAGTCAACTCACAACAAATCATGAAAGACAACCAGTCACACAGTGTCAGTCGGGCCCCACATGTACTGTCTGAAACATGACTGAGTTACATTGTTAACTGTCAAGCTAATCAAGGTTGATTGGAGAAGGGTGAATCTTAAAAGCTCTAGAGACCGATCATATTCAAAATCTTTTTATTTCTCTTAAGTGTTAAAGGAAAAAACCTACTGGACAGCGTCTCATGAAGGATGTGGTATGGGTCAGGGAAGAACCCATGAAATCCTGGTGCCGAGTGGGATCAAGGGACAGATGTAGTTTTTTATAAAATGATTATTATTATTTAACAGTGAGATAGTGTCTTTTTGTTGTTGTTTTTTTCTAGGCTTTCCCCAATTTCCCAGGGAACAATACATGGGTCTCTGAAAAAGGTCTGACACATACATGTGACTTGATTGAGACTATTCAAAGTAGCGAACATGTCATTGTCCCTGAAATGAATGATACAATTAATTTAGTTACTGCTAGTGCTGCAGGAATCCCTGGTCTCACACTACTTAACATACAAATGATCCACATCTCCACAGCTTTTACAGTTGAGGCACAATGAGTCCTCTGTTTCAGCAGATACCCTGAGCCCCTGAGATGAGGTATTCGAGTCATAGTGCATATACACACCAGTTGATATATATATATATATATATATATATATATATATATCCCTTGGTGGTTGTGTCACTTTACTGCCCAACCCTACATGTTTGCATTTTCCAGAAATCACAGAGGCAATGAGGTAATGTGGCTCGATCTACACCTTGCTGTAATGATAAGCATCTCTCCTGGCTCCTTCATTTTGTGACACTGAATTAATCTGCTGATCTTTGGCCAAGTGTGTCACTAAAATCAATGTTTGCTGTTCAATCACAGACCATTTTAATATGTCTGTGGAAAACCCTGGTCTTAATGTAGCCACCAGGAATAAGAAATGCTGGAGAGACCGATATAAAGGCAATGTCTCAGCCATCCTTCCTGTCTCATGCAGCGGCTGTGTACATTCCTGAGCAGATAAATCCTGCTGTTTTCTGCCAGCGGAGATGCAATGAATATTATGCGTATGAAACTGTTCCATGGTACAATTAAATATCTGAATCATGGCATCCTATTCTGGGCTTTAATTCAGCAAAATTAGAACTGAATTCCCCAAATTCCAGCAAAGCATCAACATTCTGTGATGCTCCACTCCACTGATGTTTCTCTCCAGTCTTAGTGATCTGTGAAATGAACTTGGCTCCAACTTAAAAGAGAGAAAGTATTCCCGATGGATCAAAGCTCTCCTCATTGTTTTGTGCAGAGAACAAGAAGGAACCACAACAGTCAGATGAAATTGGTTCACGGAGAGCAAGGAAAACACTGTCGTTTGGTTTGATAACATTACAGAGATCTCATAGTTTAAAAGTTATCTGTGATAAAGCTAATAGGGTTTTTATTGTGCTTACTGCTTGTTAATCAAAGATGCACTCCCGTATTTTTATTCTAGGGTAATTATTATTTAGAAAATCTGGAGTTTGTGATTGTAATGAGGTTTTTGAACCAGCTGTGACAAATTATTATTCTGCAGAATATAGCTATTCGAAATCTTAGTAAAATAATAAAGCAACTATTTAATTAAACTATCAAATTTCACCAGATTGTATACTTCATTAGAGCCAAACATCAGTTTCCTAAATAACATTGCTTTTCCCTTCTGCCTAGCAGCCAGTAGATCAGAGTTGTACTGGCCCTTTGTGTATTTTTACTGGTCCAGCAGCTAAAAATGAAAACAATGAGGTTGCAGATTACAACCAACTGAATTCCCTGTGCCTCACCCTCTCTGTTCAAGCTTATAGGTGAGTCTACGGTGGCGTGTAGGGAACAAAAAACACAAAAAGCCCCTCTTTAGATATAAAGGGCTCATTGTGCGGTAACTAAACTTCACGATTTCCTATATTCAGGTGGTTATGCAATAACCAGGACATAGTAACTTTAAACTGAAAATCTGAATGTGTTTTAAGACCACCATTTGTAAACACGCACCTATCGCAGGTTAGCTCCGTGCCGCTGTCAAACCCGAATGCTTCACACACTCATCCTATCCAACGACGTTGTCTTCACAGGTCCCGTACGAGACCCTGAACAAACGTTTCAGAGCAGCTCAGAAGAACATAGATCGGGAGACCAGTCACGTGACGATGGTCGTGGCGGAGCTGGAGAAAACCCTGAGCAGCTTCCCCGTGGTTGACTCTGTGGTGTCACTGCTGGATGGGGTGGTGGAGAAACTCAGCGCCCTCAAAAGGAAGGTGAGGGATACAGATGTATACAAACAGGCAAGCCACTAAATGTGTTCTTATAGATACAAACATAACACAATATCTGGTCGATTTATTACTTCTTGATCAAGGTCTTGCTGCTATGCTTAGATTTGGAATTTGTAACTTTCAGTTAATCTACTTATCTCGAAACTTTTCAGACTAAAAATACAAAACGTATAAGAAATATTTTTGAATAAGAAATCATGATAACTGCCCTTAAGCTATCATGGCTGTTTTTGTTTTTTTTTACCTCTGTGCAATAATGTGCAGCAGATGTCTGTCACATACCAACATCTAGTTGGTGAAGAGACAAATAGTCTCAAGCAGCTTTCAGACATGCACTGATCTCACTCCATTTGATAAGTACAGTAAGAATGAGTGTGTGTCCCATAGGCTGCAGAGTCCATCCAGGCAGAAGACGAGAGTGCCAAGCTGTGTAAGCGTCGCATCGAGCACTTGAAGGAGCACAGCAGCGACCAGCCGGCCTCAGCCAACCTGTGGAAGAAGAAACGCATGGATCGCATGATGGTGGAGCACCTGCTGCGCTGCGGCTACTACAACACAGCTGTTAAACTGGCCAGACAGAGCGGTATAGAGGTGATTGTCAACTCAATACTAACTGACCCTGACTATCAGTTTTTGTTTATACACATATTATTGCGTGTCTTGTGCTTTTTGAATTTAATTATCGGGTCACAATTGTATTTATGTTTTAAGTTTCTCTCTTTGTTGACATGTTGACATGTCTCTATTTTTTAGGATCTGGTGAACATTGAAATGTTCCTCACAGCTAAGGAGGTGGAGGAGTCTCTGGAGAGGCAGGAGACCGCCACCTGTTTAGCCTGGTGCCACGACAACAAGTCTCGCCTCCGTAAAATGAAGGTAGTTCATTTACAACAGTTCACATTTAGCCTCTGGAATGCCAATGGTTTCATTTGATTTATTTTACTTTTGGTGTTTTGCTCTTCTGTCAGTGGCAGCAAGTTAAAGCAATACTTGAAAATTGGAGCTCAACTGGAACATTATAATGGATTAGAATTCCCTACTCTCTGAAGTGTTAATCCTGGGATTATTCCATTAAACCAGAAGTACAATGTAATGGGGGTGTCTATGAGAATTGTGGGGTTTGAATGGTTTTGATATCAGCTACCAAAATGTTGGTATGTCTGACATTCCTACTAAGTTAGATCAGAACTGCAGGAATGCATGATAATCATCTCAGTTAACTGGTACCAGCAGTGTCAACATTGTTGTAGGGAGATGCCCAAAAAACTTCAAGGTTTCAGGACTGTTCTGATGCTTTTTATTCCCTGCTACAAGCATTCGGGAAATTTCCAACTGAATTATTATGTCAAAAGAGGATTAGGAAGCTGACGCCAACCAACTGCTGCGCTCTTTTTCTGGCTCCACTGCAGCAGGAATTTTTTTCCTATTTTAAAAAAAACATTTGGTCGATAAAGCATTAAAAGGCAGCTATGGAATCTTCCAGCACCACAGCAGTTACATAAAATGATCAGTTACATCCATGCTGCAGTACTTCCTGAGTTCAGAAAGGAGAAAGAGAAAGTCTGGGGGCTCTGCAGCATTTCACTGCTTTTAATATCGTTTTACTTCTGTTCTTTCTGCAGAGTTGTCTTGAGTTCAGTCTGAGAATCCAGGAGTTCATCGAGCTCATCAGACAAAACAAACGCATGGATGCAGTCAGGTACTAGACACAGAACCACAACACAAACACATACAAACACACACTTTATCTTTACAAACACCGTAATTGTTTCACCTTAAATACACCAACTGTACCTATAATGTTAAATATTGACAATACCAAAAATTACCATTTTCCATCTTTGCCCCATTGATGGTGGTTTTGTTTGTCTTTGTTTCAGACATGCCAGGAAACACTTCAGCCAAGCAGAGGGTGGACAGTTGGATGAGGTTCGGCAGGTGATGGGGATGTTGGCCTTCCCATCAGATACACACATCTCTCCATACAAGGTAACGCCGATTGTTTAACCATTGTAATCTAGATATTTATGTATATGTGTAAGATCATATTTGGGATTCTTCGATTCACTCATGGAAAAGTCTGTTTCATTGTCAGAACTGGCACAGAAACAATTGAAATTTAAACTCTAATATGTAATTTAAAGCAGCTGCTAATACACGCTGAGTGACAGATGTTAATTGAATGCCAAACATTTTTTTATGATTGATAATACACCACTTTCTAGAGATCTAGCAGAGGAAGTGCTATAGCACCAGAGAAGCCACTAGATGGCCTTGTGTGTTAGTGAAAAAAACTAAATCACTTCCCTCTTCTCAACTACTTCAGAATGTCCAGGGCATCTGTTTTTAACTGTTTCTATTTTGAATCTTTACTGGGAGACAAAAATCTTTTGAGAAATGGTGTTTTACCATGACATCATGACAACATTTATTCATCTCAAATTTATTGTATATAATTAATTTTTATTATAATTTATCTCTGTAAAAGATTTAAACAGGAAACTGTGTAGTGGTTGTGTGTGTCTGTCCTCTTTTTCAGTTTGTAGAGTTTTTTCCGTTGCTTATGTGACACTCTGGTCTGCACCTCACAAATAGTAATTACTGGGTTTCTTTTGGTGATAAAATCTCTGTCTCTTGTTTTTTCTGTTGCTTTAGGATCTTTTGGATCCAGCCCGCTGGAAGATGCTGATCCAGCAGTTTCGATATGACAACTACAGACTGCACCAGCTTGGAAACAACTCTGTGTTCACTATAACCCTACAGGCTGGGCTGTCTGCCATCAAGACACCGTATCCTACCATACTCTGTTTCCAATATGAGGTCACTCAGGGCGACACAGTGATGCAAGTTGTACTTGAGTCAGAGGTCTTATCAGTTTGGGTCAACAATGTCAGCTGACTATCTCAAACCTCTTCTTCGCACGGGTTCAACAAGCGGTTGCCCCTGCCTGGCTTCGCTGAATATAGTGTTGTTACCAAAAAAAGGAAATTAAACAAATGATCGTGATGTTTAAATGTTGAGGGACGGAGAGAAATTGTGGATCAAGACAGAGACATGGACAGACAGAGGGGAAATGTAACTTGAATCTGATAAACGGTTCAGTGTAATTCAGTAAAATCAGTGAAGTGATATTTAGCTACACTGCAGACTTGAATCGATGCTGGCAAGATGAAAGCTACTGTATGTCATGAATGGGTCCAGTTGGTTTAACACACATGGAGCAGACTTACTGGCTGAAAGGTTTACCTCATTTACGATATAATAAGTGAGGATATGCAGCTTTTCTGCACACTGGTTAATCTGCTTAAAGAGGCAATTGGCTCCGTTCCTAATACCAGTAAGGGAAGTGGCCTTTCTGTTATTCTTCCCCAGTGCATCATGTTGGTGTCTCCTTTACATCTCTGCTGATCGAAGCCAAGTCCGATGAAAACCTGTGTCTCCTGCAGAGTCATTTGACGATTGAATCGATTCCCACTGCAGACAAAGCCACATGTCAGTGGGGGTTTTGACCAGTGGAAAAGGGCCTAACATATTTACCCTGATGTTATAACTCCTCATTAAACCTATTTAAACTATTTATTTTTTTTACCTTTATAATGAATGATAAGGAAAGCAGACATGGGATTTAAAATGAGGGCAGAGTTCTTAAGGTTTGCCAAAGAGGGTCGATTGCACGTTATAACTGTCTTTGCTCTTTCTGTGATAACAACATCAAGTTTTGGTCCCTAACCTTATTGCCTATTCCAGTCAGTGCTACAAGGAGGACGGTACCTCAAAGAACCCAGACTGCCCAGTGTGCAGTAAATCTCTAAACAAGTTGGCCCAGCCGCTGCCCATGGCCCATTGTGCCAATTCCAGACTAGTTTGCAAGATCTCTGGAGAGGTCATGAATGAAAACAACCCTCCGATGATGCTTCCTAATGGATACGTGTACGGCTACAATGTGAGTACCCCACAAGATGAACCCTTAAAATAAGGGAAAGCGAAAATTGTTTTCTCCTTAATTCATCATCCTCTCTGTATAATCTCTTCCAGTCCCTTCTGTCCATCCGCCAAGATGACAAAGTGGTGTGTCCCAGAACCAAAGAAGTCTTCAACTTCTCTCAGGCTGAGAAGGTCTACATCATGTGATCACTCAGATTCGCCCTGTCTGAACGACGACCTGATGGTAAACGGTCAACCATCACCTGTGACCTGCCACCCGTGGAGCTGTGATCTAGTGCCCTACCAACGCCCCCCCCCCCCCCCCCCCCCCCACACACACACACAGACACACGCAAAATACCCTACGACCCCTTCCCACCCAGAATTCCATGAGTGATTCCTTTTCACCCACTCCCCCCCACCCCCAACTCTATCACACAGAAACTGGGCTCGACTCCTTTCAGACTGTTTTAGCAGTGGCTACAAGTCGTTCGATCTGATTCATTCAAGCACATGGACTATTAACATCATTATCTTACAAGCCTTCACTCTCAAGATTAAACACGAGAGGGAAAGGACTGTGGGGTCGAACAAACGACTAGATCGATGTTTGATTTTACTACAACAAATAAAATCCTGTTGAGGTTACTTTGCCTTTTTTCCTTTTACTAGTCGTGTTCCTTTGTTACTTAAATAACGTGGCAGGACTGTGTTGACTCACAACATTAAGGAGACTAACACATGAGAGTTGGGTTTTTCTTTTAAAGACAAACATGGCTGCCTGGTCTCATAGTAGCATCTTATTATGTGATGCATGCTGTTGTCTTTTAGCCATGTGCTGTTTGATGGATTGTTGAGGGCATATATTAATTGCCTCCTTTGAAACTGCCTACTAACATTTTTGCATTTCACCCTCTTTGGCTGTGAAACCGGAATCTGATTGGGCTGCTCCTTTTCAAATGTAAATATTAGTTAGAAATTGGTCGTCCTCATGTGCTAATTCTGGGGTGTTTTTTGGGGACAAGTAACGATGACGAAGATTAACCTCCTGCAAAGATGTTGTGTGAGCTGAACAAGTCTTTTCTTGGCTGTTGACCTGACATGACCTGCAGTATCCTCCAGTTAACTGGTTGTCCGGTGTAGCTCATCGATGCTGGGAAAGCTGTTAGTTTCACACACTTGGTAGTGTCAATTATAGTGTATTTACTACCATAATGAAAATTACACAATATTCAAACAAGACAACCAGCTTTGTTTGGATAAAAAAAAATCGTCTTCCTTTTTTGTGTGTTTTATTTTTCATTTTCGGCTCATCTTTATTTTCTTCAGCTAAAAGACTGGAAACGATTCCGTGATATCAACATAAAACTGTCCCATAAATTAAACCTCACTGAAATAGTTTTTAATTTCATAATTAAACTTGTTTTTAATTTTAATTTCTTAGATATTTCTTATTCCATTACTCTTTTTCCAACAAGATATCAAAGGACTGCAGATTGTTTTCTCTTCTGCATGTGTTAAGGCTGCTTTTGGTACCAACACTAAAGAGTTTACCCGGCATTAAACTACACCAAAATCATCAGTAAATTTCTGTCATGCACAATCTTTTCTCTGTCGGTTGAACCATCTTGCTTTTCTTGCAGTTCGAGAAGTTAAAACTCCTGCTTTTAGTCTTGTAAAAACATGACCTGACCTTTTCAACTTTTTCTAGACGATGGACTGAAAATGGGAACAGCACATGACGTACTCAAACCTGGAATGTGAATTAGTGGGACATGAAAGTTGACTTCATTGTCAGCTAACGCACAACTAATTCTTACATGGTAGAAATGTAACGACACCCATTCAAAACAAATTTTTATTTTAAAAGTTTTAAAGTTTTATTTTAAACATGATCAGTCTTGTGGTAAGTCATTTCTTCCATTTGTTGTTTATGGACAAACCAAAAGATGCCTCACTTGTGTCCCATTAATGGTTTCGAACTGTATCTTAAAAGAGAACCAGACTGTCCTGTGTGTTTGTGTTGGTAGAATAGATAAAGGGGTTGTTTCATAGCAATATGCCTCATAAAGATTTCAGTGAACTTTGAATTTGGTGTTTCTTTATTTGCCATGTCCGCTCTGTGGGCTATGAACTCAGCGTTAACATAAGCTGTGGAAGGTGTGAAGAGGTAAACTATTCACTGCAGCTCTGCTCACATAGAAATGCAAAGTGTTGTGTCTTTCACCTGAAACCACCTGAATCTCTATGGACGAAGGATGCTTGGAGTCACGATTTTTTGGATGGGGGGGAGGGTGTAGCAGTGAAAAACTAAAGCATGCATGTGGATATAAACTTATTATAAAGTTCATGATGATATAGGATTAAACTGCAAGAATTATAATATTTTGCAGTACAAATATATAAATCCTGGGATTTTTCCAAAGCCAGAAATTCATGATGGTCACTGCCACCGGGATGGATTTAGATGTTGGTGAACTAATCATTCCCAAGTCTGATTAATCAGTCAGTTTTTGATTGTTAAAGTCATTATTTTGTGAATAAAAAAGCATTACAGGTTACAACAACCCTGTGAAAAATATTTTAATTGATTGCTTTAGGGCACCCATTCGTCCAAAATCAACAATAATCAAATTAGAGTGACATAATACGTGTGAAAAACAACTGTATTATTCCTCTAGTGTTAGATTTTATTGTATGAATGAAAGATGGATATGTGAGCCCAGTGAACTGTTGAATCCAAACCAGCAACACATGGTTATCACTCAAATGTTTTAAACCCAAAACAATAACATAAAAAAACGTGGAATCCGCTACATTTTACATTTTATTTCATGTTTTAGTTGAGGGCAGATCTCATGGAAATCCTCATTATTTTTATTTCTCATTTCTTAATTGTTTTGGAGGCTTTTTTTTTTACATTAATATCAGTAAACATCTCTCTCTCTCTCTCTCGCTCTACGTGTATAGAGTTGTTTACGCGCTAAAGAGCTCCCCGCGGACCGGAAGAGGAGGCGCCGCTTTCTCGAGCCGCTCTTCGGTATAAATTCTGCTGCGTTCTTCCCCCTCCTCCACCATTTTGAGATTACCAAACGACTGCGTGACTTCAACTAGCGTCTCGATTCCTTTGTCTGAAAATGAGCGACCAGCTTTGTAAACTCTTCGTCGGCGGACTCAACGTGGACACCGACAGCGATGGCCTGCGCAAGCACTTCGAGCAGTACGGCACCCTGACCGACTGCGTGGTGGTGGTGAACAAGCAGCTGCAGAGGTCGCGATGCTTCGGCTTTGTGACCTACTCCACGCCGGAGGAGGCCGACTGCGCCATGGCGGCTAGGCCGCACACCGTCGACGGCAACACGGTCGAGGTGAAGCGCGCCGTGGCCAGGGAGGACGCCAACAAACCCGAGGCCCTCGCCAAGGTGAAGAAGATCTTCGTGGGTGGCTTGAAAGACGACATCGAGGAGGAGCACCTCATGGACCATTTCAGCCAGTACGGTGAGATCGAGAAGGCCGAAGTCATCTCCGACAAGGAGACCGGCAAGAAGAGGGGCTTCGGCTTCGTGTACTTCAACGAGCACGACGCGGCCGACAAGGCGGTCGTGGTGAAGTTCCACTCCATCAATGGACACAAAGTCGAGGTTAAGAAAGCCCTGACCAAGCAGGAGATGCAGGCGTCCGGCAGAGGCGGCATGGGGATGGGGGGAGGACGGGGAAGAGGCATGCGGGGCGGCCAAAATGGCTACGGCAACAGGGAGTACGGCAACTACAACTACGGAAATGGCGGCGGGGGCTATAATGGCGGCGGTGGTGGTGGCGGCTACGGAGGAGGATACGGCGGATATGGTGGCGGCTATGGAGACCAGGGAAGTGGTGGATATGGTGGTGGAAACGGCTACAACGATTTTGGAAGCGGCTATGGGCAGCACACCTCCGGCTACGGCCCCATGAAGGGGGGGCCTTTCGGCAGCCAAAGGAGCGCGGCTCCCTACACCAGAGGAGGCGGTGGAGGTGGCGGCGGCGGTGGCTACCCGAGAGGAGGCTATGGCGGCGGCGGCTACTAAACGAGACTGCACAATGGAAACCCGACCACCCATCCCCCGCCTCAACCGACCTCCGGCCTAAACTCAAATTCAGTTACGGGGCGTCTGTCGTGGAACCCAACCATGGCAGAGATATGGACACAGAGACCCCCTCAAATCATAACGAAGACCCCAAACAGGTAGGAAGGTCACTTCCCGGAAAACCTGATAATAACGAGCAGCTGTTTGCCGTTCTACTAGGACATGTAAACCAGAATAAAACACACAATGACCCCTTTTATGGACGCACACAGACGCCAGTGTGGTCGTCGATTAGGTTATTAATTTTTTTATTTGCGTTCACTCGTTGTTTTTTGAAAGCTTTTTCAATGTAGGATTGTTTTTTGCTGACATTTTTAAAAGCAATTTAGATTATACTTTGTTTCCTGAAGTAAACCTAGTGTGATTTCAATGTATGAGGATGAGAAAGCATGTTATGTGGAATCTGGATTTCCTAGATCTGACTGATAAACCACCGATTTGTATGATTTACTTTGGGTCATTCAGCGAAGGCGGGAACGTGACACTGCAGGATCCATTTTCCTTCCCCTTATATTGTATTCAAACTCCTCACGCATAGTATTAGTCTCAACCGAAGTCTTGTTCATATTTCCATTTACCTGTAGCAATATCTAATGTATATTGTATACTTTCATGTCTTGAGATCCAATCTACTGTTAAAACACTTTGGTATGCTTATGTATGTTCATTTTAAATAAAACGTTATACCACTTAGCTTAGTTATTTTACTTATTATTTAACCAGGCTTCCTCAAGTTTATCCACAGGTTTTATCTTCTCCTTGTTGAACTTTAGTTCATCCCCGCAGTTTATTCCCTTACTCTCAGGTGGGTGAAATGAATGGTTGTAGTCTACCCGCAGCCAATGCATGTAGGCTTTGTAGGGTTTGACCTTTGCTAATATATATCTTTTTTTAATATTTCTTCTCATTTTTAACATATTTTAATACATATCTTTATGTGGACATGAGGGCTCTGATAATTATCTTTGATTATTCCTACATTTAGGTGTTCTTACTTCCTTATTCCAGTAGGCTATCCCAGCCAAAATAGCCGTAGCAGTTTGTTTGTAGGATACTTCAAGACCCTGTTGATTACCTGGGGTCGATTGTGATAGGAGTCTGAAATATCTCTTTAGGAAATCCACATCCAGCAAACTAGGTATGTAAATCAACCTGTCTTCACTCTGTGTTGGTCAACCATGTATGGAATATCTTTGACCTGGTGCACAAGCGCACTATTTATTTAAAACGACTTAACTCATCATAGCTCAATGCGCCTTTTTACATCTAGCTAATCTTAAATGAAGGGGTGTTACTTAATTTGGTCTTATGAACTTAAATTGGACGGTAGGAGACCCAAATTTAGTTCCACCGTTAAATGGAGCAAGTAAATTGGTGTCTCCTCCAGAAAAATATGCTGTGTCCAGTTTCTCACTTTGTCTCTCTCCCATCTCCTCCAGGTTGCTATGGTAACCTGGGTACGAGGACATCACCCCTGAAAACGATGGGGGTGTGTGTCTCATCGCTGGCGGGGGGGACCAAGAGAGGCTGTGTCTTCTCCCCCTCAGGTGAAGTCAATTTCACAACGGATTCCAGTGTGTGGTCAAAATGAATATGAATCGCACAGGGTTATTGACCAGAGATTTAGATTTTGGGTGAAGTGGGCCTTCTCCACTGATTTTTATAACTGTGAATATTACTTGATGTAACTTCTCATTTCAGGTTGTGGACATTAGTGGATTCCCTTTTTTTAAAATGGTATTTTTTACTTTAACTTGCCTAAATAGGTATTACTCCGAGAATCTTATTGGTTTCAACAAACTACAAGTATAACCAGCAAAACCCAAAGTGTACTGGGTTATTTGAAGATATATTTCAAATTATGTAAGTATTAAATGATTGTCCTATGATGCAGATACACTCAAGATAAGTCAAAGTAAAATAAATTATGTCAACACACTTTATTAAATGTATATACTAAATATCTATTGTTTCTTCAAGGTCGAGCAGAAATAATGTTGAATGACTTTATTGGTCATATCAGTTAAGAAGGAACAACTGTCTGCAGACCTGCTTCAAAATAGGGAGCAATGAGGGAAACTTGCCACTTTGATCAAATGCACACCTTACTACGCACATGTATGTTCACTTTGAATAAAAACTTATACACAATTATTCGACCTCAAGTTTATTCAGGTATTACAGTTAAATGTTATAGTTGCCTTTTTCCAACAGTTTCTGCACACAAAATATTCTTCAAACTGGCTCTGGACCATGACCTGAGAAAGCTTCTTAATTCTGGTTAGGTTTGTGATTAACAGGAAACAAAATTATGCAGGTATGTCGCTGTGTGTCAGAGATGGTGCTTTTACTCAGTGCAAAACCAGCAGGGAGGCTTGAGACTGGCTTATTCGAGCAAATATCAAAGTCTATAGTCATTTGGGGGGGGAGTCAGTCAAATTATGACACTGTCAAATTTTAAGATTGCATCAAGCTTGGCTTCAGTGGTTTATGCAAACCGATGAGGTCAGAAATGATCTTAGTGTTAAAAAGTGAGCTGGAGTAATCGCACAAGGGCTCACCAAGTAATTGGCATGTAATTCATACATGCTGAAATGGTGCCTATGAAAGTTTCATACAGCACAAGAAGGGGAAAGTATATTCCTTGAATGAAGTTGATCTAATCAAAACTACTGTACTTGAGTGATACATGACTTGGTGAACAGCGTGTCAATTTTCCATTCTGTTTTATCTTCTGTAGGTCAATGATGCCTCTGATCATTCCTTAGGACAAGAAACCTCTTAAGATGAATCATCTTGATTTCAAAATAAATCTATATATATTTTTATACCAACAGACTTGCTGTATTACTTCTTTACATTGAGCATGGTTCTGGAATGCCCCTCCTGGGCACACAGCTTACACAGGGTCACTAAATATCTTGAGCATATGTTCAGGCTTGTGAGGACAAAGACCCATTGGTGGATTATTATTTGCTGTCCTGTAATATGTAAAATGTGTGCTGGTATTGGTGAGCAGCTTGGCTGGACTGGTAATGTTATATGTGCTTCTTGAGTGGAAACCCAGGAAATCTGAGTGATAAACTTATTTGGAGCCAGGTTTCTGTATCTCAGCATGTGGCAGTTGAAGGATGCATTTTCAGTTTTCCTATGTATATAAGCAATGCTTTACACACAGTTACATCATTATTGTACAAAGCAGAATTAAAACATTTAAAGAAACCAGCTTGACGGCCCGGTTTAACAACTCGGCGGGAATGTAAACTGATACTGCAGAGTTCTTGTTGACAAGAAGAACTTACAGTGAGTGATCACAGCAAGCAATTCCTTATAACATGGGCGTGTTGCAACATGCTTTAATGTGATGCAGAATACTTTGAAATGAATTCAAGAAGCAGCCTGAAGATTTACCTGCATCAGCCTGGAGGAGGAAAGCAAGACGAGTTTCGTCTATTGTGAAAAACAGAAGCTGTAAGATCACTGCCACACTGCACTTCATAACTTCATCGTACAGATGTGAGATTTTGAGCACAGCCACCACGTCTATAAATGGTAATATAAAGAGTTCAGCAACCTCTTTAAAGAGGTTAGGGTTAGGGTCATTGTTGGTCACCGAAGATTGCAAAACTATTATGCGAGACATTTGTTGTTGGCTGAGTGAATTGATGCTCCATTAAGTATTTCATCAGACCAGTGTGATCAGTTGTCAATTGTATATAACAAATGTCATATTGATAGGGGAAATGTGTTGCTTTTGTGTGGGTATGATAATTCGTATTTAAAAATGAGTTTCCATCTTAAGCCTCAGGTGATGCCAGATTGCTGCAGTTTTGTTTGATTTGTATTGTGGAAACTTGATTATTTCATGTTTTATTTTAATGTAACATTTGATTTACAAGCTGTGGCGGGAGATTTGTTGTTAAGCTGTAGTTCAGATTTCTGGTATATTTTCAGAAGAGAGGCCTTTACATCGTACTTAAGTAGAGTAATATTACATTGTCATGTGATATTACTGCAGCAAACATATGAAGTTTTATTTTGACCTCAGTTGATGGTTTTTATACTTTTTATGAAATACCAAAGCAGCGAGGTGGTGCTTTTTGTTTTCATATGAAGGACACTGGTTGAAAAACACCGCTTCGAGAGAAGGAAGTAAAGATCTCCGACAGGACGTGAATGCACCAGCAACGGACACCGCTCCTCAGCCAATTAGAGTGGAGATTGTTTTCAAGACGACCAATCAGGGACTGCCACGTCTTACGGTTGCGAGGGACCGGAGCGGAACGCCCAAACGCGTCTCATTGAAGAAGACGAGCGACGCTCCGAGGCTCCCATCCCCTAAGACAGTCAGACATGTCGACCACAATGTGTAAGCTGTTTGTTGGAGGACTGAATGTTGAGACCACGGTGGATGGCCTCCGCGGCCACTTCGAGCAGTTCGGGACGCTCAGCGACTGCGTGGTGGTCATGAATCAGCAGGTCGGCCGGTCTCGCTGCTTCGGCTTCATCACCTACTCGACGCCGGAGGAGGCCGACACAGCAATGGCGGCTAAGCCACATGTTGTCGATGGCAAAAACGTGGAGCTGAAAGAGGCCATAGCCCGAGAGGACGCCGGTAAGCCGGACCTCCTCGCCAATGTTAAGAAGATCTTCGTCGGCGGCGTGAAGGACCACCTCGAGTCGGACCACCTGGTCGACTACTTCTCCACGTTCGGCGTGGTGGAGAAGGCCGAGATCATCTCCGACAAAACGACCGGCAGGAAGCGGGGATTCGCCTTTGTCTACTTCGAGGACAGCGACTCCGCCACCAAAGCGGTGAACACCAAATACCACGACATCGACGGGAACCAGGTGGAGGTGAAGAAGGCCATGACCAAGCAGGAAATGTCCACCGGAGGCGGCCGAGGAGGCCGGGGCCGAGGGATGCAGAACTTCGGTGGCGGAAGAGGAGGTGGAGGCGGCTACGGGAGAGGCTACGGTGCCAGTTATGGTGGCGGCGGCGGTTACGGGTACGGAGATGGTTACAACGGCGGCGGCGGAGCAGCTTACGGAGGTGGCTACGGAGGCTACGAAGAATACGGCCAGGGTGGCGATTACAACAACGGGGACTATGGGGAGGGCTACGGACAGCAGCAGTCCCACTATGGTGCAATGAAGGCGGACAGCTATTCCTACAGGAGCGCGGCTCCTTACAACCGGGGAGGTGGCGGCGGTGGCTATGGCCGAGGTGGCGGCTACGGCGGAGGTTATCAGTGACACCCTCCATTTTGTGAGATGTCTATGGGGGAAATTCTGAACTTGAATCTACACACACGGACACAGTACACAAGCCCAGGTGGATGGGAGTGGGGGAGGGGGTGTGATGGTCCTCGTGGTTCAGGGCCCATCACCCACCATGCATTAATGAATGAGAATGACCTCCTGGATCCTGCCCCCCCAACCTCCTCTATTTCCACACATGGACTTTACTACTAAGAATTGTGAATTATTGAATTGTACTTAATGTCTTCTTTGGGGGTGGGGTGGATTGTTTTGAAATATTTGTAATCCATGTCAGTCACTGCTTTTCCACTCAGATGTGAGTTTTTTTTGTCTTGCAGACATGCGTTACTGTTGATTCATGAGCTCAGGGTTTTAGGAGAAGTTGGCGGAAGTGTCTGGCCACGGGGGACTCGACTGCTTGAATTTCTTGATCTTAAAAAATCCAACAAATTATTTTTTTCGCACGGTTCTGTTTGACTGTAGATTGACTTTATTCCACCTATCCCGTCCAATTAGGCCTCCGGGCTTTTGTTTAAATTAAAACTGTTTTTGAAATCCATGTGTTCAGTTCTCCCCATATGTTGTATTCTGCTTTTATTAAAGTTTTTAATGTTTTGAAAATCCATCTAATCTCGCAAGTTATTAATGTATATACCCACGAGGGACCTTTTCCAGGAAGTAGTCGTTTGGGATCTTGCGGTATGAGCCGCCACTAGGGGGGGATGTTGTCTGGGAAGTGATGCATCGCGTGTTCATCGGCCATTTTACACAGGAGGTAGAGGAAGCTGATTGTGTGCTTCACCAAAATTAGCACTGTAATGCTTTTTTTAATACAATAAACATACAAACAACCTTTTGATCCATGGACATTTTTCCTACAGTGAAATATGTTTAACTAAATACTGATTTTAAAATGATTTTAAGTATATTTCCAGTTTAACCTTGACAGCAGGGTGTTCCAGATTAACTGGTTTTGATAACAATTGTTTGAGTTGTATTCTCTGTAGTAGCTTGTCTGTATCTGGGAACCCGTGACAGAACAGCTGCAATGTTATGGCCTAGTTTTATTTCAATAACCTCATAGTTGAGAGAATCATTTCCGGGGTAATTCTACATGATTGGATTTCTTTTGAGACAAGTCCCAACAATTTATTTTATGAAACCACATTTAAATTCACTAGATGTAGGTTTTTATGAGGAGCTGCACCAAAATGCAAACATGCATAAATACCAGTCACAGAAACGTGAGTGGTTTATATCAAGATCCATTAGTTCTCTCGGAAAGGTTGAAAAACATTCCCATCCTGCAATATTAAAAAAGGTGAAATAAAATAATACAGTCCTGGATTTACCCCCTCCCAAGAATCACAGAAAAACACAATGAGCCATGACATGGCTTTGCTCCTAAGCTTCCTGGTTACCTGGCCGGTCGTTTTTGTGTAACCCTGCAAACAAACTAAAAAACATAACCAAGGAGGTGGAGGTCGGTTTATATTCTTACATACTTCATATCGGTGTGTTATGGGTTTGATCTCATTTTTAATCACACTGCTCTATGAAACATTGCAATAAAATGTTGTACCTTAAACCTTCATGGCGAATAAAGTATGATTTATGAGCAAAAATAATTAAATGTGCTGCACATAAGACATATACCTGGACTAAGACAACATATTGTATAAAATAAAATTCAAGATGAAATTACATAATTAGGATCTTTAACAGCTAAATATAATACAGCTTTGGTTCAAAAAAGGGGAGCAGAGTTTATCTGGGATAAATGCTTGAAACTGAATGCAGCTTCTCCAGGTTCATTTTTGACTCTGAACTTGTCCCACATCTGAGAGGTATAAACAGTTCCAGCACCAAAGCAACCAGTGCATTTAAACTGGAATGAAACTTGAAACTTGGTTCTGGATCTCGAAGGTCACTTTAGGATTTGAGGCCCACTTATTGGTATTCAGCCAAGTTGCCATGTTTTTATTTTTGTAACTTGCTGATTGGATGGGTTCGTGTTTTTCTATTTTTTATAATGTATTTATTTACAACAGTATAATGGTACATCCCTCAAATGTTATAGGGTCTGCTCCATAAATAAAAAATGATCAGACGGACAAAGCCTTCAAGCAGAAATTCCTTTCAGGAGAGACACCAGAGTCCACTTTGTCTTCTGCAGGAGCCTGAATAGGCCGGAGCACAAAGCTCCCACTAGACAAGAAGCTGCCTCTCAAGTTGAGCCTCTTGACTTACAAGAGTCAAGCGTCCTTGGTTTTGCTGAACTCTTGTTCTTAAATGTTTTAAAACATCACCTGGATTGTTCTAGAGCTCATATGTTCATGCTTGACAGCAGATGTTGATATATTGATATTGAAAAACTGGGATTATTCTGTAGATTTGCCTTCTCCTGTTTGGGTTAGGGATTGATAGTAGATGTTCTAATTCAAATAAACAACACAGGACACAAAATGTACAATATAAAAAAAATTGACAGGGTGTGCTCCATAATAAAACAATTATTTGTTGGAAAAAGAGCACATATAGAAACTGAACAAGACAGGACAGGTATAGCACAACTTCTACTTATATTACAACTGCTAATAACAACTTAATATGTCAAAACAGTGAAAACAATAATTAAAAACATCAGAGACAACAAGAAAAAATATATAATAGCATTTACGATAGCAAATTATATAATCCCTTTGTTTGTTTTTAATAAACTGTGTATCACCTCTTGTCCTTCAGTGTTTATAAATATATATATAAATGTGTGTGTGTGTGTGTGTGGGAACAATAACTTCAGAATGACACACGCTTCGCCCCACGTCAGTCACACCGGTCACATTTCTCTTTCTCCAGCGGAGTGAATCCTCTCGGCAGAGCAGGATCTCCGTGCTGCTCATGCCTGCTGCGCTCCGGGGGGACCAGGGAGGACCAGGGGAGGACACGGAGGATGGACGGTGTGTCGCTGGGGTGAGTTGGCTCAGCTCTGCCGGTCGTCCGGTATATTCGTGGTTCCCGCTGCTTGTCGGACCTCGGTCCAGGCCACACCGAGCACAGAGCAGCAGCGGCAGCCAGGGACACTTTGCCCAGCTCCACAACTCAAGCTAGCTTTGTTGACTAGTTAGCCTCGGGGAGTTAGCTAGCCCCGCTGCTCAGAACCCGGGTTCACATTGGTCGACTGACACCAGCTCGCTTCTCACGGACCCGCCATGTGGGACGTTTACCTGCATCCAAACACCCGTGATAACCCCGATACGAGCAGCCGCCGGTGGCAGCTAGCGGAAGCTACCGTTCGCTTTATGCTGTGTTGTGGTTAGCAATGCTAGCAGCTAGCTCACCTGACAACTTGGAACTGCAAAAACTCCCAAACGACCTCACACACACACACGTTCTGCCAAACCCT
Source organism: Platichthys flesus (assembly GCF_949316205.1). NCBI lineage: Eukaryota > Metazoa > Chordata > Actinopteri > Pleuronectiformes > Pleuronectidae > Platichthys > Platichthys flesus. Next base: position 5,776,384 of record NC_084952.1, on the reverse strand, counting down.
GACTCATGCTGATGTGTATACGCTCAGAAGCTGTTTTGTGTAATTTGTCTTAATTCACAGACACGTGCTTTGGAAGTGCTGCATCACTATATGTCCAAAGTTGTTCATGTGGACAATATATGGGTTGTATGGTTGTAGTGAGTCCAGAGAATGAGTTGTGTGTTGTTCCTGCACAGTGAAGACAGATAGACATGTTTATACAAACCCTGAAAAGTCAAACTACACACAACTCCTAGTACATTGGTCCTGGTGGATTTCTGGCTCACAGTGATTGAGTAAATGTTACTGAGAGAAGAAGTACTAAACCTTATAATGACATTGACAGATACATTATTCATAGTGTGAATAAGTCATGGCTGTGACCAGGACGTTGTGGCCAAGGCCAGATTTTGCCTCAATCAGTCAAACTGTTACCAGAGACCTGTGAATCAAAAATGTTCCATAAATCCACTGTTTATTAATTGATTACTTTCCCCAAAATTGACGAACACAACCAGATACGATCCTCTTTTTATGTTCTACTAAATCAGTCATATTTTCCAACCCGGTATTCATTTGATATAAAGCAGCTTTTTGTGCAGAATGACAATCTTTTGATGCAGATCAGAGACCTCGGATATAATTTGCTATTCAGAGAAATCTTCACTGGATTTAAATGTTTTTCAAGAGAATGTATAAGTCACATATGTGATAGTGGATCAGTGATGTCATTCAAGCATTTAGAAATTTCTAAAATGAAACTGGACTCACGTCCAGTTTATATTTACTAAATCGACTATGGTCACTACCTGCAGTGTATCATCCCTGTCCCGTCCTCTTTTCATAACCCTGTAGATTATCCATGAAGTAGTCTGTTTAACTGTTGGGTCGTCATCTATCTCCAATGACCCAGGCACTGCCTCTCATGTCTCTCCAGTCTGGTGGCCACACCGGCCTCACCGCGTCCAAACTGCAACACGGACTCGGAGGAGGACACAATGAATGGAGGGATGCACACCTTCAACCAGACGCATATGAGGAAAGCTTTCCAGCTGATGAACGACCTGAGGAGGTGTGTTGCTGTCAGTCGTCTTTGTCCCTAAACAGAGAAAGAAAATCAAAACCACTATGTATATAGCTATTTCACTGTGGCCAGCCGTAGTCTATGCAATGAGGAAGCTTTAGTCTGCTTTGTAGGTCAGACAGGGGTCACCTTTGGTTCTCATGGATTGTCTGGAAATGTCCTGATGAGGAGCTGATACATTCACAAACATCTTGATAGAAACATTTGAGAAAAAAATGCTTATTTTAGACCAGATTGCACCGATACTCAACTCTGTCTTAAGCAGAAAAAAACTCCAATTCAACAAGAAGATGCATTTCAATTTGAGCATCTTGTCTTAAAAAAATTCACGCTTCCTTGGTTCTACTCAACTATTGTTGTTAAATGTTTTAAAAGACAAAACATGCAGTGGTTGATCTATTCATATGGAAAAATTGGGATTCTTCTTCCCGCCTGGAACAAATCCATATATTCAACAGGAATCTTTAACTGAAACCCTAGTAATTCACACTGACAGCCATCTTACCCAAGATATTACCCATATCTTACCCATCTTACCCATACAGCCATCTTACCCATACCCAGACAGCCATCTTACCCATAATTGCTTGTGATACTTATCACAAGCAATTAGAAAATATAGATAACTCATATTAATGTTTTTCTAAATCTGTTTTCATTTCATCCCTCAGTAAGAAGATGCTGTGTGATGTCCAGCTGATTGCTGGCAGCGTTGAAGTGCCAGCTCACAGGGTGGTCCTGGCCTCCTGTAGCCCCTACTTTTGTGCCATGTTTACAGGTGAACACAAGCTGATGTTTGCTCAGCATCATATCTGATGTGTGTGTGCTTAGCTGTGTGTGTTTCTCTCTATATGCAGGTGATATGAGTGAGAGCAAGGCCCAACAGGTGGAGATCAGAGAGGTGGATGGTCAAACCCTGAAAAAACTTGTTGATTACATCTACACTGCTGAGATCGAGGTCACAGAAGACAACGTCCAGGTGAGTGTGTGTTCATAAAGAGGAAAAGCAAGGCGGGAGGTAGTGGGTTAAAAAGCTGTTTTCCGTTTTTTTACTTTTACGTCTTACTGCTGTTTTCTTGACCTTTTTCTGTGGGTGGACCTTTGTTTTTGTTCACTGGCATCTGCAAAAGACAGAGACATATCATAACAAGTTGGAACTAAACAAATGGCAACAAAAATCCACTCCAGAAATAGTAAGGGAGGAAGAAGAAGTCTTTATTTTGTTGCTGTGAAAGTGAGTTTGTCTGAGACACAATGTGAAACCGTATCATCCCTGGTTGGTAAAAGTTTGTTTTTATCTTTTGAATGATTTAACAGATATCAGTGTTTACCGTGTCATGGGCCTGATCTCTTTTACCTCTTTGGTTTCCAGTAAAAGTTCCGCCATGAACCTGCCTGAGGAGCAGAGCTTTATTGCAGAGCTGGTAATGTTCATGAGATGTGCTCTGCTGTGAAAGCACAGGAATGGGGCCTTGTTTATCACTGTGGCACTAACTCTTGGTAACTGCATGACTCTGCTGCAGGGTTGAATACGTGCACCGGGATCAAGCGACAGGCTGGATACTTCCTCTGATTATTACCACAGGAAGTGTGCATGGAGAGAGACAGGAAATCCTCCCACTGTTCGCAGTGTGCCTGCCTGATTGGCTCACTTGCAGATGTGTGACGTGTGTGTTTTGACTAGAGGCTAATATTCGAAAAGAAGTGCTTTTACGTTTCATTTCTACTCTGTACCAACACTGATCCCGTAATTATTATACTTTTTGCTGAGAAATCTGAGAATGGCCTGACGGGTGGGAGCTGAGTGAAAGGCTACAGTAGCTCAGACAACCACACTCTCAACTGGTGGTGGTTAGGCAAGCACGTAAGATGGCACAGAAATGTGTAACCCTTTATGTGAACGAGCTACGACAGTAGAAGATCACATATTGGTCCCATGAATCTTGATTTCCTATGAAAGCCACAGATGGTTTGATCAGAATTTGGCTTCATCAGCTGAATGCATGGACCCAACCTGTGTGAATCCAGGCTTGCTTGGTGGTGGTGTGAGGAGTGTTTTCTTGGCAGATTGTGTGATCATTAATACAAATCAATGTTTGTGTTGAATGCCATCTAATTTTATGCATGTACATCTGTCTTCAGTCACAATTTACCATCTTCTAATGGCTACATGTTACTTTATAATGTTCCATTTCAGGAAGCAATAAGGTTCTCATGACAATGAGGACGGTGTCAGTGGCCTCCCAAGTCACCAGATCGGAATCTAATAGAACACCATTGGGATTAGTAGGACATGAGATACACTGCATGAGTGTACAGCTGGAAAATCATCAGAATTTGATGTGCTATAGTTTCATGCTGATCAGAGAGCACCTAGTATTATCACAGTGTTCCTAATAAAGAGCTCAGTTAGTGACTGTGTTGTTTGTAATTATAGCTCCAGTGGGCCTGATGCTCCCCTTTTGAAAACATAAGGCTTCAGTACAGCTGGAAAACAAGAGGAGACGCTAACAGCACAGACTCTAGGATGAGTGAGGGTCTAGACAGAGGCAGTGTGACCTAGTTAAGCTAACATGCAGGGATGTGTGTCTGCTAGCATCGCTCTCTTAACCACACACAGCCAACCTGCCTGTGCCGCAAATTGACCCGGCTTAGAGAGCCTAGGTGACAACAGAGTTAAGCCATAAGGTTATCAAATATTAAAATCCCTCTGACAAATACCTTCATGGATTTTAACTATTGCAACATGTGAGACTAAGAAGATGCATTGATCTAGTGTATTATAATAATGTCAGTATTGTATTTCTTGATGGTAAACAAAGATGCAGCCTCAGTAGCATGTATTTGTCATTGTGAACATGTACCATCAGTGTGGTGAGTGTCTGTCTATTGAATGATGTCCTTCTCACATGGGGAAACTTTCAGGTTGTGGTTGAAAGTCCTGGAACAATCCCAGTCAGTGTTGCCACTAATTTAATGAATTGATTCGGGGAGTGCAGCCCTGCCTCCCACCAGAGGTTATTAAAAACAACATTGCATTTGCTTGTTGCAGACAGAGATGATGTCCAGACTCATTTGTTTACAGAGCAGGGAAAGTTAGAGATCTGCTAACAAGTGCTCTCATGAGATGCATGTGCTGTTCTAATGCCAAGTGTGAGCTGACCTAACACCAGTTATGAACCGAGCTGCCACGTGTGTGTCCTCTGTGCAGGTTCTGCTGCCAGCAGCGGGCCTCCTCCAGCTGATGGACGTTCGTCAGGTTTGCTGCGAGTTCCTTCAATCTCAGCTTCACTCCACCAACTGTCTGGGCATCAGAGCCTTCGCTGACCTGCACACATGCATCCAGCTTCTCAACCAGTCCCACGCATACGCTGGTAAGCTTCTCGCTGTTCACACCACAGATCCTGAGTCATCTGTGCCACTGCCTGTATAAGAGGTGTGGTAGGTGGTGGGACTTTTATGTAACAGCCCGGAAAACCTGCTGAAACCTTTAGAAACCTGCTACGTGTACAGAGGATGGAAATGTGACGTTGGATGTAATAAATGGTAAAGAAGATATCAACCACATGTTGAGCTTAGATCCGTGTTGAGTGTTGTGTTTGAATGTCACTGAGCTTGAGGTTGAACTTTGTTGTGCTGCTTGTTTGTGTCTCTCAGAGCAGCATTTCACAGACGTGGTGCAGGGTGAAGAGTTTCTGGGCCTGACTCTGCAGCAAGTGTGCAGCCTCATCGCCAGTGACAAACTCACAGTCTCCACAGAGGAAAAGGTCAGATGACCCGATACAGACACACACTTCAAACGTTGTCAGTTTCCTTCAGGGTGAAAACTGATTTACATACACTTCCAGGAATTAGAAATAAAAGAAACAACTCCCAAGTATCTCGCTGCACTTCATCAAGCTGCCTTTCATTACAAAGCAGAAGCAACAGTTTTTTAAAGGTAACTTCAGGAATCAGGGGAGTGATGATGCCCTTTTCTCTGATTGGTAGATAAGTTGTTAGGAAGAAGAAGAAAAAAATTGTGATTCATAAGCATCTGACTAGTTAATGTACAGAAGACAAACCAGCAGTGCAGAAATCAATTAGAATGAATTCTGCATCAAGTCTGAAAATCCTGTTAAAGAAGTACAGGTTTATTAACTGCATCCTCGTCACACGTTTCTGATGAGATGGCTTTAGCCAGGAGACATAATCCAGAGGACGGCTTCTCCTCCTGCTGGTAGTCACCAGGAGCATCTGTGTGTCACTCTGCTGTCAGGACAGGAGCAGTGAAGTCCACCGCTCGCTGAGTCAGACAGAGACACAGAGGGAGGCAGACACTTCCAACACACTGTCCAGGAAGCGTCAAACCAGCTTCAACTGAATTATCTGTTACAATTCATCCCTGCAGGATTAACACACAATTTATAGATATTGAGGTGTCCACATCTTGTTTAGTGTTTGTTGCTATAGAGGTGAGAGTGACTTCTCAAACTCAGTGACTATTACTTTTCCCTCTGACATGCTCTTAATTACAGTGTGTACGGCTATAAGTGAAGGCATCTAAACCGGCTGTGGTCTGGTCTGTAAATATTAAATGTATTACAATGCAGTTGAGTTTTATTGTATTACACTATAAATGTGCCTTTATAAGTTTAGGGGCGGTGTGGCCTAGTGGTTAGAGTGGTGGTTCTGAGGAGTAGCAGAGTATCGATCCTCTTTCCTTCAACAGTCATCGTTACTGCTCCTTTGTCCACAACAGGAGTCGTGCTCAGTCGCTCATTTGCCTCAGTGTAGCTGCTCCACAGGCCAACAGGAGATGGCCGAGTATGTAAATCGATGAGTTTCAAACAATAGATCCCAGACCGGGTGTGGTGTCTTCATCTGAGTCTGATTTAGATAGAATCGGGTGTAGAACAAAACAGTCAAAGTCAGCTGATGTCCAGCTGGGAGTGATTTCACTCTGAAAGAACAGTATCTGCTTCCTTGATTGATGCTTTTCACACAAACACTGAGTTTGAATGTTGTGCTGGTGTCATGTGCACTATTCCCAGTCAGAGCGTCTTCAAGCTTCAGACGTGTTAATTGTTGAGCAGCGTCTGAAACCCCTCCTCACACCTTATCAAAGTGGTAAAACCTAATTTCCAAAACCCTCGATCACACCCGCTTCATCTAGTGATTGACCCGTTGTGTTGAGGTGAGAAAATTCAGCTCAAGTCTTAAACTCAATTATTTAAAGCTTTCACTGACATAAAGTTTCAAACAACCGAGCACCAGCATCAAGAAAGCACTATGTCTGAAAGTAGAAATGTGAATAAAATTCTCCACTTGTATTTGTAAATGTTCCATATTTACTTGCTCCCTCTCTCACTGCCCTCTGCCTCTCTCTCCATCTCCCTCCCAGGTATTTGAGGCCATGATATCTTGGATCAAGCACGATAAGCCGGCACGTCTGGAGTACATGCCCAAACTGATGGAGCATGTCAGACTTCCACTGCTGTCCAGGGATTACCTGGTGCAGGTAGAAGAGAAATCTCCGCTCTTCCTCGGCTTTCTCCACATTCTTTTTCTCCTCAAATAAAAAATATCCCAGAAATATTTTAGAATACACCTCCTGAAGGTCATGAAGGCTTCAAGAAATGTTAAATCACAGGATGTCTAGAAATACTGCACATCCAAAGTGGGAAGATCTGAAGATTTGTTTGTAATTCAGACAAATCCAACACTTTACAGCAGGTGTATTGACCTCACCACCTTCAGAAGTGGCTCTTCGCCTCAGTCGATTTATAATTTGAACATAAAATGAAGTGTGTTGATTTGTCAGAGCTTAGATGGAAACGTCAAACTAAGTCAGTATTTCCTCCTTGTTCACGGGCTCACAGTTATCACTCACACTTATGTTTGCCGGTTTCAGATCGTGGAGGAAGAAGCTTTGATAAAGAACAACAACACCTGTAAAGATTTTCTTATAGAAGCAATGAAGTATCACCTGCTGCCGGCCGACCAGCGGCACCTCATCAAGACGGACCGGACCCGGCCGAGGACGCCGGTCAGCATCCCCAAGGTAAACACACACGTCACACGCTGCTGCCAACCTGAACCCACAGTATCAGTTCAAACACAGTTAATAGATTCAACTGTCTGGTGGGATTCTGTGTTTGTGGGACTCACAGGTGATGATTGTAGTCGGCGGTCAGGCTCCCAAGGCGATTCGCAGTGTGGAGCGTTACGACTTCCAGGACGACCGCTGGTACCAAGTGGCCGACCTTCCATCGAGGCGCTGTCGGGCAGGTCCGTGTTTGTGTGCGATGACGGGGTTTTCTGGTTACGTGCAGTCGGTCCTGGCTGAACTGGATTTTGTTGCATGAGATTTGAAGTGTCGGCTTGTGAACAGAAACAATCTCAGTAAAGACGAAGCTTTCGAGTCTCACATTTGGCCTCTTCTATTAAAAACCAGTAAAATATTGTTGCACCATCTTTGACTTTATCCTGCAGTTTTGTAATAAATCATTTCCTCTCTCTTCTTCCCCAGGCGTTGTGTCGATGGCCGGACGTGTGTTTGCAGTCGGGGGCTTTAACAGTTCCCTGCGCGAGAGGACGGTGGACGTGTACGACGGGGGAAGAGACCAGTGGAGTGCGGCAGCCAGTATGCAGGAGAGACGCAGCACACTGGGAGCTGCTGTGTTGGCAGATTTACTTTATGCTGTGGGGGGCTTCAACGGAAGTATAGGTACACACACACACACACACACGCACACACACACACACACACACACACACACGTACAAACACGTTATAGGGTTGCACAAGTGTGGCTCAAATATTTGTCAGCAGTTTGCTTTATTATCTCGGCCAAGGAGGTTATGTTTTCACCCCCGTTTGCTTGTTTGCGTGTTTGTAAGCAAGATTACACAAAATCTACTGAACAGATTTCCACAGAATTCAGTTAAGAACAAAGTGGAGACAAAGGATGTGACAGTGAAGTCTGGACAGGTGAAGTGAAAGACTGTATCATCAGCTGTTCCCTCATAAGCACGTGAGAGGGAGCAGATATAAACTGTCTACTCCAGTGTTGACAGTAAACACAAGAGACAGGAGCCATTTTCTTCTCTTCTCTTGTCGTAACACATCCAACAGCTGCATTTAAAATGTCATCAACACACACACACGTTCTCTATCCATACTATCAGAGCTTGGATCAATTTGAGTTTCTGTTTCATTTCTCTTTTCTTGTTTCTCTCTGGTCCAGGTTTGTCCACAGTCGAGGTTTACAACTATAAAACCAACGAGTGGCTGTACGTCGCCTCCATGAACACCAGACGCAGCAGTGTGGGGGTGGGGGTGGTCGACGGTAAGAATGAAATCTGTGTGACCTGTAACTTGTTTCGTCAATGAAGGTAGAAAATTCAAATGTGTCTAATTGTGTGTGTCTTTGGTTGTGTGTTTGGTTGTGTGTGTGTGTGTAGGTAAGCTGTACGCAGTGGGAGGCTACGATGGAGCGTCCCGTCAGTGTCTCAGTACTGTGGAAGAATACGACCCCGTCACTGATCAGTGGTGCTACGTCGCTGACATGAGCACACGACGCAGTGGAGCAGGTACACACACACACACACACACACACACACAATCTATATTTTACCCTACCCCCACATACTGTAGCCTGCAGTTCTCGATTGATTCATGACTGTTGAATTGTGGTGAGATGTTGAACGACGGCCAGTGTGTAACATGTCGGTTGATAACTGTTTGTGTGTGTGTGTGTGTGTGTGTATAAACGACTCCCATTGTATGTGTATTTCTTATTTACAATAAAATGTATATAATCTTATATCAGTGCAGTACATAATACACACAGGTAGTAAAAAAAACAGTTTTACCTGATTTAGTGTCTCATGTTTACAAATGAGAGATTTTTAAATTGATACTGGACTAAAATAATTTGCAGTAAATAAGGCAGTATTGTGTTTTTGCCAACAGACTTTTGGGTCTTCAGTCCCCCCTGGTGGACTTTGTCTGTAGTTGTACAAACGAGAATCAGGGCAACAGATTAACTATTATAATTGAGTTCAGTGTTTTAACAGCGTTAACATTTTAAATAAATTTAGAATAAAGTCAGTTTGTTCTCAGAATGTTTCCTTCATGCTTGAAATCCAGTTGGAAAGTTTTCTATCAGTTTCTACAGACAAACCAACAATCTGACTCTGACAGGACAAATGAAAATGTTACACACAAGAATACAAGAGTGATGACTCACTATGAACACACAAAGACAACTTGCCATAAAAAGCACGACTCTGTTGTTGCTGCGTTCCAACGTCTCATCTCTCTGACGTATCACTCCACCACTCTGTGTGTGTTCACTCTGGAGCCTCCTCCCGTGTCTGCTCCAGGTGTGGGGGTGCTGGGCGGTCAGCTGTTTGCAGCCGGGGGGCACGACGGACCTCTGGTGAGGAAGAGTGTGGAGGTCTACGACCCACAGACCAACACCTGGAGGCTGGTGTGTGACATGAACATGTGTCGGAGAAACGCAGGTCAGAGAACAAACACACACAAACACGCACACACAACATCACAAACACTGAATCTAACCAAGTTAAAAAGTTGTTAATGTTGCTAATGTCACTTAAAGGATATTTTTAGATTTTTGTTTTCAAGATTTCCTAAAGGATCATATCATATTTTGCTCCTGAAATTTGGAATGAGGGCTGTAAAGCTTCAGGGTTGTTGTGTCTCTGATGTCCTCCAGGCGTCTGTGCCATCAACGGGCTGCTCTATGTGATCGGAGGAGACGACGGCTCCTGTAACCTGTCGTCTGTAGAGTTCTACAACCCGGCCACAGACAAGTGGAGCCTCATTCCCACCAACATGAGCAACGGACGGAGCTACGCAGGTACGTCTCAGCTGATTGGACCACAGGAGACACAATGAGGGACGTCCCGGAGCTGGATGCTCCTCCCCCCTGATGGTCGTGATGTCTCACTCTGTCGTGTGCTCTCTCTCCTCCAGGTGTCGCAGTGATCGACAAGCCGTTATGACGACAGTTGTCCCAGAGCCTCAGCAGCCGAGCGACTCAGAGCGACATCTGAAACTCTCTGAAGTGACTCCGTGATAACCTCGTCTGAGTCGCTCTCAGTCCTCGTCTGACACGACCTCGGCGGATGTCGGGGAGTTTGGCCATTTTCATCACAGCCCCGAGAGATCTCCATCGTTGCACTGGATCCGAAGCGATACCCCAAGAGAGCGGGCGGGTGAGAGCAGGGTCTTAGTGAGAAGCTTCTGAAATGCCAAGCACACGAGGAGCAGCTTCATCAGCCGACTGAAGAACTCACTCAGACGCTGGAGGTCAGGAAGGAAACCTCGACTGGGGAGAGAAGCTCAAAGGTGTAAATCCTTTGAAGGACGGAATCAAACCTGAAAACTCAAACCACCAGCTGACGGAGACACCACCACCAACACCACCAACACCACCACCACCACCAACACCACCACCACCTCACTGTCTGATCCACTCTGCTTCAGGCGATTAAAGGTGCTGCAAGAACCAGGACGTGTGACGTGATTGGCTGCTGAAGGAGCTTCCTGGAAACCTGAGCTCATCATGGGAGACATTTTATTTTTAAATACGAGACTTGCCACAGTTCTTATGATGTAAACGAGCTCAATGCAACTGGTTCCTCAGCTTGAGTTTGAGATGTTCTTTGTGTTTCTGTTTGGATTCCTGTGCCGTCCGCGGCTCCAGCTGTGGAACCAGATGAAATCCAGCTGCTGCCCCGACAGATGTTCTCGACCTAAAGCTGCAAGATGATGTAAAGAATGTTGAAAGCGTCTTATATGCAAAATGATCATGTTTAATATTTTTGGAGATTGTGTGAGAACCACTTCTGTGGCGTCGGACGCAGGCCGGTCGATCCCATCCAGGGCAGCGGGACTCGGTCTCTGTCGACTCACACTACTGATGCACTTAACACTTGCACTGACGTCCGCCTGGATCTCTGACCGCCTGTTTCTGACCGCTTGTCTCCGACCGCCTGGATCTCCGACCTGCTGCCGTCAGATCGTTGACTCGACCCTCAGAGGCCAACAACTTCACGAGAAATGTGCCAGCGATAACGTTTTTATCGTTAAGCAACAAACTGAAAGGGTGAACTGTTCCTGTTCACTGTTTGAGAGTGTGTGTCAAAGTGCACTGTAGAAATTCAGCTGTAAAATTTTGAATGGAAAAGATGCAGGATTTCAGATTTTTCTATTTATTGTTTTGGTCTCATTGTTTTCGAGAGCATTTATTGAGATTTTGCATTTCATACCTCATCCCGATGTTGTCTGATAAAGTTCATTCAGAGGACAGGGGGTTTATTTTAGATGTAGTTTATCTGGCAGACGGACCGACTGGTGCCATAGCTGAAGAAAAGAGATAGAAGCTTTTTGATGCAACTTTTTTTTTTTCTGTCTAAAAAATCTTCTGCAAATCGAAGAGAAACTCGACCTGCTGCCATTTCAAAATCCTCCTGACGAAGAAGAATATAAAATCTTTAAAGACTAAACTGTGGTTTCTGTTGGTTTACCTCATTTACACGCTGCGTTACAAGACAAACATTTAGATTAACGTGTTTTTCCATCGGTTGGTTTCATGTCATATGATTTCAGTTCAGTTTAGATCAAGTAAAAGTTCCAGCTTGTTTGAGGAACTCTCCACACGAGGATCTGGACGTCACGCTGCTGCCTCACCTGAGATCTGCGTTCTAACATTTGACACAAACATTCACTTCGAGTCAAGAATGATGTAATATTTTGGTGGTTAAAGGTCAAAGGTTAAAGGTCAAGGTAAAAGGTCTCACAGAAAATGTGTTTGGCTCAAAGATCAGATCTCAAATCTGCCTTGAGGAACATTCGATCAGTTGTCAGTTGAACTCAAAGATGAATTGAAATCCTAGATGTCAGGGGTCAAAGGTCCTGGTGACGCTATATAAATACCAAACCAACCATTTACGTCATGAGTTTCAAAAGATAAACTACGTTGGATGAAATTTTACTGGTTGATGGAGTCATACAGCTGCAGGGCGGTCATTCTTATAAAGTCCACTAGAGGGCGACACAACTGGAGAGAAACGTTAAAACAAAAATAGTAAAACCTTTTCAAAATGTTTTTTACACAAAATATTATTTAATGGTTTCTTGTGAAAACAGATAAATTCTCACGAGAAAACAAACAACTAGCTTTAAACCACTAAGACAAAAAATGTCTCCATGTCAATAATTTAAGTGAAAATAGTATTTGTGTAAACTTAATGAGCAGTTTTCTTGATAAGTTCATATTAATCAGGTTACACAAGCATATAGATGTTTTCATTTCTTAACTTATTTGGCAATATCATAAAAATAAATCCTGTTTCTAGCTACTTGATTAGTTTTTTTTTCTATCTCCGAATATTTGAGTCTATTTTCAATCTGACCAAACGCAGCGGATCTTCATAGAAAGTTAAGAAATTAATTATAAAATTTATGGATTAAAAAATGACTAAAATATTGAGTCTTTCATCAAAACAGTAGTTTAATGTCCTGCTGATTGTCGAGGAGACTTGGGTTGTGTGACAGAAGACGGAGAACAGAGGTGGAAAGCTTTGTCATTTTTTATTTTCATGTGTAAATGTTTGTTACTGATTGTATTTTCTCAAATCCTTTTTTGTTAATGAAGAGATAACAGGGAAAAGAAGCATTCACAGAGTATGAAAACATTTACACACGGGACGTACAGTTTATTCATGTGATAAAACACGTGGAGGAGGAGAAGCAGAGTTCAGAGTCAACAACGTCTTCTGTTCCTGTTTCGTCTAAAACAAATGATTTGTTATCTTTCAGGAGCTGCTGTGACCTGGGAGACGTCTTTGACTCCGACCCCTTGCTGGGAACCCCCCGCTGTGTGTGTGTATGTGTGTGTGTGTGCGTGTGTGTGTGAGAGAGAGGGGGAGAAACAACCGTGCACTGACGTCAGAAAGTTTTAAACAAACTGTACACGGGACAGACACACATTTACAGTTTACGACGCGTGAACCACATGTGACGTGTTACCACTCTGCTGCAGGCACAATGTAAAACACAGGAGTTTGAACCGTGAGGAACTGAGGCGCCGGAAAAAAGTATAGAAATTTAAAAACCTAAAAAAAGAAACAACGGATTGTTTCCACTTTTTAACATCAGGATAAAAACTATGTGTCCAATTTGTATATTTAGTTTCTTTCAGCGGCGCCGACACAAACGTGACGCTGACCACAGAGCTCAAACTGTGTTAAACTCAACTTAAGTAAAAACTATTTAAAAAGTACCTCAGAAACTCACACAGTCGATGCAACTCGCCACGAGTCGATACTGTAAAACCTGGGTTAGGGTTACACACAGTTTTATTATTGCTGCGTCTTCATGGCACAAAAAAACAGAAACAATATATGATATTTCGATTTTTTTTCTTTTGCACTATCATGTTCTCGGTTGCCATGCAAGCTGACTACAGTACTGTTTCTATTTTACACACACGGACAAAAGAAAGAAGGAGCAGAGCAGGTTCATGTTGGATCAGCCACACACACAGTGCCAGACTAACTTCTACAGCTGGTTCTTACTTTTTACAGTTAGTGAGTAGATACAAAAGGATTATTATCATCGGAATCATCACACACCTGTTATGATAGTAATAGTAGTATTCATAGTGATATTAATACAAAAAAAAAAAAAAAACATTCTCTTGGCATCACAAATATAATTATAACCAAAAGGGGGAGCCAAACACAATGTTTGAAATAATTTAAACATTTCTGACATTCATTCCTTCGGGTGTACTTTTTTTTATGTACAGGATATATTTATATTTATATAGAAGTAGTGCTTCATTTTTAGAAATACAAATGAAAAAGAAAAAATAAACACAACAGGGCTGCATTCTGTGAATGCTGTGCAAATAACGTCTTTTTACAAATTACCTCCTTTACCGTGCCGACACACACACACACACCACACCCCTCTCGTTTTGATCAAATACTAACTCTAAGTCTCTTTCAAAACTTTCTCCCCCCCCCAGTCTGTGGCCGGCTGCAGTCGCTCGGACTCTGGCAGGTAAATCTACAACGATACAGTAAGAAAAGCACATGAAGTCTCGTCTTCCAGTTAACCAGCGACTCAGGTTCTGACAATAGAACGGTCGCTTCACACTCTCACCAGCTGAAGCCAAAACGTAGCAACTGTTTGGAAATGTCTTCTTCCCACTTTAAAAAAAAAAAAAAAAATCACATTGTGACATCTGGACTCGGATCTTAGACACGACAACGACGCGGCACCAAAGAAGAACAATGACAAACTCTCCCCCCCTCGCCCGCCCTCATTTGACCTGCCCGCAGGAAATGAAACTTCACTGGAGCTGCAGGTTGGACCGAGGACACGAAACACAGCGGCTTTGACTTCTTCTCTGTGTCGTGACATTAATGAATCTATTCAGACCTTCTGCGTTTTGGGGAAACAAATATCAGTTAAACCACAGATGTTTAAAATCAGTGCTCATCCATACGTTAAATCCTTTTAAAGCTAAAAATCTCAACCAGGGAACAGCCAGACGCTGCTCAGTCACTGCTCCTCCCTCAGGAGGCTGGAAATCACACCTGGTCACACCTGGAACCAACACGCTTTTTGTTTTTCAGAGAAGCAGCAGTGACGCCAAACAAACTCTGGCTCCTCGTCTTCATCATCATCATCATCATCAGCAACTTAAATAACCAGTGCAGAATTCTCCAGATGATTTCTACAACCACTTCCTCCTAAATCTCCTAAATCTCCTAATCTCCTAATCTCTGTACGACTGTTTCCTGTGAACGTCTCGAGGTTAATTCTGCTTTTTAAGACCAAACACGTGACTTTAAAGTTCAGGCTTCAGATTAAAAGCAGCATTTTCACAAGAGGCTCATGGGAAAGTTCAACCTTTTGCCGACCTGCTGAACAACTTCTGACCAAACTGAAAACACAAAGGTAAAAAAAAAAAAAAACGAAATGCTGAAGAACAAAGAAATGAAAAGGAAGATGGAGAATCACTCTGGGAGTTAAAACATTTTCCCTTGAAACGCAACAGATTCTTTTTTCATTCAACGTGAACATCGGTGTCTCAAACAAACGTGCGACAATTGGATTTTATAACAACAACAAACACACAAACTTGTTTTTTTTTAACTTAGTGGATCAATGTTAAAACCAGTCAGAACGCGAAAGATGTTAAAGTTTCAGAATAAAACAATCGATGGCTTGGCAGCAGGGAGGCCGGTTTTAAGATTAGGTTTGAAACCGCGCCCCCCCCCCCCCCCCCCAACACGACGCTGAAGAGGAACTGACGTCCCAAACGAAAACAGACGTGTGTGGAGTGAAGAGCGTCTGAAAGTCCTGGAGCGGTCTCATAACATTCCTCCGCCTGAAGGAACAAACTTCACGGAGAACAGAGAGCGACGACACTAAAGTTCCTGCAACTAAAAAAAGTCAGAAGTTTTTTTTTTGAACTTTTCCTCCGAAGACGAGGAAATCAGAGACGAGTCAAGTGCAAAGTCTCACGTCGAGTTGGTGGGATGACGATGAGGAGACAAACGATGAAGTCAGTGTTTTTGAAGTGTTTTGGATGATATGACGTCAGGGGAGGCAGCAGAGATCGGCTGCGGCTGACTGGAGTGATTCCCGGTTGGCCTGGTGGGGGCGCTGCTGCAGTCGTGTCACAGGAAAACAACTTATACGAGTTTTGAAGTCGTAAATTAAAACCGAGCCGTTTAGACTTTTCTAATGAAAATGCCAAAAATCACTTCTATCTTTGAGGAGCACAAACTGCTCTGCTGTTAAAAGTGATCGTTATTAATTCAAGTTGGGATTTGATTCCACAAAACTCACAGAGATTTGGCAAATTAGAATAAATAGTAGAATATGTGTCTGCTGGTTTGTTTGAAGCAGAAGCTACTGAACAGATTTTCCATGAAACCTGGTGGACGGATGGAAAATGAGCCGAGAAAGAACTCGTTTGGTGCCGATCTGCCGAAATGAGTGTGAGCTGATTTAAATGTTCATTCTTAAGGGCCTGAGGGCCAATAGTTCTAATTTTAAATATTGTACTTATTAAATACTTATATAATATTGAGCATTCAGGAAGAAATTCTCTTCCCTCGTTCTAATACTGATACCAACATCCAGTGTTGGGTTTCAGTCGGAATTAAGCGTCATCAGAAAGTACGACAAACTAAAAACTAAAAAACCAAAACTTGACTTTGGTTCCTGAACAGATTCGGTCTAAAGTCCCTAAAATGTGACTGTAAAATATCCTGTTTCCAGAAAATCGTCCGACTGTTGAAGTAAAATCAAAGCGTTTCAGAACTTCCTGTCAGAGCCATCACTCGTTTGGATTCTCTGTGACGGGACTGCAGCACCGAGCAGCGACCACGACCTCGTCCCGTGGTCACTGGAGCGTCGGATGAAACCCTCGTGGGTGTGATGGCGTCCAGACTTCCTGGGCGGGTCCTTGCAGCAGTGATGACGGCTGATGTGTGTGTTGACTGATTTTGGCAGCTGCTGAGGAGGGCGGGTCTAGATGGATTTGGAGGAATCCTGTTTGCTGATTAGGACTTCCAGGAGGCGGAGCTTGGCCTTGATCCTCTTGTACGCTCGGTACTCGTCGAGCATCGGCACGCGGTCCTCCTTCTGAACGTTTCTACAGCAGCACAGAGGGAGAGGAGAGTTAGTGCTGCTCTGTGAGGAGCAGAAGTTACATCTCCACAGAGGAGCAGGATTCTGACACAAGCAGACGATTAAATCTAACAGACATGAGGCTAAGGGAAGGGAAATGACCATCAGACATGAATCTTCAGTCTGACGTGTGTCTCTTGAAGCCATATTGGTTAACACTGGTGATCCTCCTGCCTCCTGAACGGCCTCTACCATTAGAGAACAGAAGCTGAGACTGGAATCAACAAATCAGAGACGTACACATTTGATTTGTGAACTTGGATCCAAGACCGATGAAATGTTTAATCTGGAGCTGATTCATTACTTGGCCGAGCTGATACGAGCTTTTCACCATCTGTGATGACATGTCTGTTGCCAAAGTGCATTGATATGAAAACTTCTACGGGAGAATAAACAATGCAGTAAAATGAATGTTTACATTTTACATTAAACATTTGGACGTACTGAATGTTTGTGATCATTGAAATTACAGGATTTTAGAGAAGATTCCATCCGTCTTGCCAGGATAAATCAGGGGTAAGAGGTGTGTAGGTGTGTGGGTGTGTGTGTGTGTCCGTGTGTCCCTACCACCTACCTTCCATTATGCTGATAGAAATCTTCCTCAAACTCTCTGATGGTCTTCCTCATTTTCTTCTTCTCTGCTCGGGTCTTCCACAGCTGTTCCAGCAGCTCTGGCCTGTGAGAGGAGGAGATGATTCATGAGGCCTAGGGGCGTTGTTAGGATCATGAGACATCGGGGGCTTAGCCCAGGGGCGAACATTGACTAAGGGGGACTAGTCAATGTTTTTCCATTGACTAAAATTTTGCACGTCAGTTAGTTAAATCCATCAATGTGGATATGCTGCCCGTTCTATGGCCAGGGGAGAAACTGGAGCAATTCATCTAAATTTTCTAAAACATACATGACTGCTTTGGAAAAACGTTTGCTTTATAATCAGCGAATGTTATCGCGGGGCTATAATTAAAAAAAAAAATTAAAAATTAAAAAAAAAAAAAAAAAAAAAAAAAAAAAAATTGATGCGAAATTGATCCGGGGCTATTCATAATACATCCGGGGCTAAAGCCCCGGACGCCCAGGGCTAACAACGCCCCTGCCTGAAACCAACACTTCACTGAACTGCAGCTCAAATCACAGAGTGGGACGTTCTGGAGCTCAAATGCTTTTAGATCTTTTTTTATTAACAGGAATCAGTTAGTTCTTGAACCATAGATATTAAGGAGTTGGGGACAGTGCGGCGATGTGTCTGATCAGCTGACTGATCAGCTGACAGCATCGCGTCAGTAGAGCTCTAAGTCGTGTGGCAGCAGATAAAACCGGCTTCTTTCCTCTGCCTCATATTTTGAGGCAGAGGAAACTGAGACGTCTCAGTGTCACCCAAATGTTGCTGATCTATCATTTACACCTGTTCTGCTGTGATATGTCAAGATGTCTGCCATGAGGAAGACGTCTTCCTGCAGCCGTCTGCACAGCAGAGATAATCACAACATCTGTTAATCCCACGAGAGGAAGGATGAAGATAATTAACTAAATATAAAAAACACAACAAATAGTCCACACTGTAGCTCAGCAGGAAACTGTGTTGCCTCCGCTGGCTGTCAATCACCTGACACCCACAGGAATCAACATAACAAGCACTGTCAGAAACAATCTCTTAAATAGTTGCTTCCATTGAAACTTCACCACATAGAGGTGATGGTTGAAATATTACTTCTAATTGTTTCTGCCTTTAATGGACATTTTAATCAAAGTGACACTGCAGTTATAGGGAACAAGTCTCCCACACTTTTTTAATCATGTAAAAGTTGTGTAGTGTTTACCTGTCACTAAGAGAATGACGCACAGTGTGTTAGTGAGTTTTTGTTCTTACATGGACGAAGCGTTGGAGCTGGAGAGTCGCAGGTCCAGAGCCAGCCGCCCCGACCCCTCCTCCAGCTTGGCTCTCATTGGACTGTCGCTCTGTGGATCCGATTGGTCCTGGCTTCTCCCTTGCCTGTCGATCGGGGTCACAAGGTCGACGGCCATGATGACCTCGGAGCCTTGCATCTCGCCACCACTGCTCTCTCCCTCCTCTTCCTCCTCCTCCTCATCTTCCTCCTCCTCCCTCTCCCTCTCCTCCTCCTTCTCTTCTTCTACTGCTGCTCCATCACCTCCTTTCTGCTCTTCCTCCTCCTCCTCTTTGATCTCCTCCCAGAAGTGAGCAGTTTCTCCCTCTATGATTGGCTGGAGGGTCTGACTCCGCCTCTTACTGGAGGGGGACACCTGGGGAGGGGAGAGGGTTTAACAGACAGACATTAATGTGTTTTAATGTAGAGTTATGTAGGAGTGCTGTTTACACACACACACACACACACACACACACACACAGACACACACACTTTGCATAGTAATACATGTAAATGCGTGTGTACTTACTGTGACTGGTGTGATGGTGACTCTGGTGAGCATCTGTTTGACGAGGCGGTAGCGATCGTAGAGAGGCTTCACCACCAGACGCTCCTCTCTGGTCACCTGAGACACAAAGAGCCGATTAGAAAAAGGTCTGAACGTGTGTTTTGATTTAAATCTGATCTGGGTTTGTGGTGTCGGTAAGTTACCGGTCGACCGTGCAGGCCTTCGTAGTGCAGCAGGTTCTTCTGCAGGACCGTCTTCTCACAGGACAACTGCTCCTTGGTCATCTTCTACAGAAACACATACACACAGTTCATTGTACAATACTGACTTTATATTCCCCCACCAGGTGTCTCCTCTGTCCATGTGTGTGCATCACTAAGCTGAGATCAAACTGCTCAACATTTGAAATAATGTCAAAGATGTTATTTTTATATAACAGAGGACAAATATACTGATAAAAGGATGACTGAAGTATCAGATTGATGAGCAACATCTTTATAAATTGCAGTAGAACCACAAAAAATCTCCACCAGAGTTTTATTCAATCCGCGGTAAAATATCAACTCCTCACCTTGATGTCATCGGGCCATCCGTCCTCCTGCTTCTTCCCTTTGACCCTGCACTGAATCATCTCCAGTGTTTCCTCCCTGGTGGGATGCGAACCTTTAGCGTCCCCCGCTGCATCATGGGTGCCTTGATCCAGGGTCGAGCCGAAGCTCTTTGGCAAGGTGTTGCTCCGAGGACGAGTCAGAGGGCCGAGCTCGCTCTCTGCACGGTGTTTGGCATCTGAGGACGGAGGGACAAAGTCATGAGGAAGGAGGGAAAAAAAAAAAGAGGAGATAGAGAGAGTGATGTGGGAGAGAAGGAACCGAGACAAGGAAAGTGGTTACAAAAGAAAAGAATGAATCCTGGAGTCAACATCTCTGATAGGACGATCAGAAAGGACATGCAGGAGTTTAACAGAGAGCCGTGGTGGAGAAGGAGGCTCATATCAGGAGAAACACAGCATGCTTGAACGGCATACCAACACACACACACACACACCCTGAACAACAACACACACCATCACATCAAGTAGAAGACCAAATAAAGCAAGAATAAATCACTTCCTGAACAATTCAGCATTGAACAGATTCTGTCAGTAAAATTCAAACTTTCATGGTTACACACTGAGACACAGAGTTACTGCAGGTTTCAGCAAGTTAAATTTATGACTTTTTAAGACCATAGTAAATAAAACTATCAAAAACATGACAACTATCTATTTCATGTACGACGGATAAGAAGGACTATAAGAGTTCCAGAATTACTAACACTTCCCCATAATTGAAGATAAGGCGAAGTAGCGTATTGGAGAAAAACCCTAGAAATGCTGAGTTACCCTCTACAACTACAGACACAGACTCCTGGAGTCCAGAGTGAGCGGAGAATCCTTTACAGCGTGCGAATATCTACATCATTTAGAATGAACTATGACACACACAGATATGTCTTTTCCTCAATAAACACCTAATATATTAACTTTTTAAAATCAAAACACCCCTTCGGCAAATGACTTGACATTTTCGAGACACACCTCTGTTCAAACATCCCGTGCCAACATGCCGTTTCAACAGGACACACACCAAAAACAAAGAAGCAAGATGCTGGCACGAAGCCGCCTCACTGTCACTGTCAGTAGTGTTTGTGAGGTCTACTTACTGAGGGGTTGGTACTTACTGAGGTGAAACGGTCTAGAGTTCAGGCCTGAGTGGGGGTGGCGTGGGGGGGTGAGTGTGTGATGGGGAGGAGGGCAGATAGAGGAGGAGGAGGAAGGGAAGGAGGAGGGAGCATGGTGGCGTCTGTGTGAATGGAGCAAAGCCTGGTGCCTCAGCGTGCTTCTGGGTAAAAGGTGGTGCTGGCGTCCTGGTTGGCCGATCAGTCAGTCAATCAATCAATCAATCGGTGGTTGGGCGATTGGAGGAGGAGGGAGGAAAGTGGAGAGCGGGTGCTCGCGTTATTGTCGTTTTTTTGCAATTTTGATTTGAGACAGAGAGAGAAAGGTTTCGGCCACTTCGTTCTCCGGAGAGAAGAGACGTCCCCTCACAGAGAGGAGGTGGACGAGTGTCATAGGAACTGTTCAGTTCGGTGAAACCATGGGACTGTGACAGGGAAACTGTAGATTCATATTTATCAGATTCAGTTTGTTTTGGTTCTACCAGGTAACCACAGAGCAGAAACCTGCATTACCACATTTCAAGTTACGTTACTGATCTTTTACTCTTTTCTGAATCTATAACACAATCTTTCCCACATTTTCACCGGACTGAACTCGCCTCAGTTAATGAATGTGGATATACAAGGACGCACCAGCACATTGGAGGGTAGGAGCCACGCATATGAAAGCCACGTCAATGTATGGCACATGCGTGTCTGCTTGTGTGAGTTAATCCAGCATACATGCAATGTTGTTACAAAGGTCAAAGGTTAGGAGCGGGGAGGGTCAAGGTGTCCAGCACGGAACAGGATGGCACAAAGACATTCAAACCCCGGACTCACACACACACACACACTTTTTCACAGGAAGAAGAGCTGAGGATCTACCTTTAATCTGCCTGCGGATCTTGGTGAGGTCGGTCATCCATTTGAGGACTTTGGGGTTAGCTGCCTTGTCTCCATGAGAGGGCTGTGGAGAGAGGAGGGCAGAGCGAGTTGGTTTTTAGCTGGAATGGTCACGTTTGCTTGTGTTCAATTATCAAGATATATGTCTGTGTAGATTATCTGATGCAGTGGTTGTGGTGGTTGACAATGTGTAAGATGTGGCGTTTAATTCAGGATTTTGGTATTTGTAAAAAAATCATGTTATATCTATTAACCTCCAATCAATGATTCACTTTTTAACCATTTTGGGTCTGATTAGTACTTAAACATGCAACACATAATTTCGGCCTCTAGGGGTCTCTCAATCAAAACAATAATAAAAGACCTAGTTTGATGATGTAGTGAAGCAGCGTGGCATCATTGGAGTTGTTGTCGTCACCACTTATGCCAATGAAAAACTACCCGATGCGACTTAGGTGCAGATTGTGTTCATAACAAAGACGGGTGAAGTCCCAGGTAGAGCGGATATGATGGTGGAGACCACAATGAAATGTTCTGTTACCTTGAATAAAGTTGGAGATTTCTCAGAGTCTGATTTTCAAACTTATAGTTTTACCTTGTAGTTCCTCTCTTTCTCAAACTGCTCGTCAAACTGCTTAATTTTCTTCTTCAGGTGTTGTAGCTTCTTGGTGAGTTGGTGGGTCACTGAATCTCCTCCTCCTCTCATCGCCTCTTTGGAGCCAAATGATGCTCGACGGGGTCTGAGAGACGACACACAGGTATGATTAAACCACAACTCTTACCAATGCTCTGACTTGAAACAAAGAAGATAACAGAAACAGAATCTCAAAGCGCCGCTGGAGGTTCAGTGCTTCATCCTACCTCTGTGCTTTAGTGGGCGAGGTGGCGTCTGAGTCTTGCTGGAGGAAGCGCTGGGCACTGTGCGCTCCGAAGTCGAGAAAGCGTCGAGCAAGAAGGTGAGGGTGCGAGCGGGAAGAGGAAGGGGAGGTGTCCTGCCCTACCTCCCCCTCCTCCTCGTCCTCGCCATCCTCCTCCAGGGGCAGTAGGGGGAGAGGAACCATGCGACCAGCCAGCGGGGAGAGCTGTGCTTCTCCGCTCTCGCTCTCATCCTGCCAGGATTTGTAAGCCGGGATGGGGTCTGGAGAGACGAGGACAGAAATAGCGGGAGGTCAGAGAAAGTGTATGAAGCTCCGCGTAGAAGGGAGAGAAAAGTGTAATTAAATCCCTGGCTGTAAAGAGTGTTGCATGTAAAGTAGGCGGCGTACACATCAGCAAGAGCAGCCTGGGAGGGAGCGTCGGACATGAGACTTTCAACCACATTAATTCTCTTCTTTAGCAACCGGGCTGAGTCACTCACTTATTTCAGAGCTATGCTAACGAGCTGAGTGGAGGAGAAGAGAGAGGAAGGAGGATCCGAGAGACAACGAGACAGGGGTGAGGCACAGAGAGGAGGAAGGTAACATGTTTTCAGATTGATCAATCTGCACAGTGGCCCTGCAGCAGGAGGGGACATCAGCAAGTAGGTTAGTAAAACCTGCTGTCTGATCAAATCTGAAAGAAGGAAGAAGGTTTACATGCAGGGATTTATTCATCATCAATATCTCACAAGTTAGTTTAAAAGTGTGAGGATATATTGACACACTGTCCAAACCAGTAAGCAGCCATCGTTAAAACAAATAGAAAGAATGTTGGGAGGGATTGGGAGACTGCTGGGTGCTTGGGTAGACGTGAAACTACTCACCATGGCCTTCTTTTTGAAGATGCATACATGAGAAATCTATGGGAGGGAGATTGATATGGGAGGGGGGTGATGCTGTTGGAAGGAAGACAAAAAGGTGGAAAAGGGGAGGAAGGAGAAGACGAAGAAAGAGGAGGAGAGAGAGATAGATAGAGAGATAGAGAGAGAGTGAGAGAGAGAGAGAGAGAGAGAGGGGCAGCAGAGAAGAAGAGGAGTGTTGAGGTCAGTCATTCCTGACAACTTAACTCACCAACTTCCATTCAGTGTGCGCATGTTTGTTTGAGTGTGTGTGTGTGTGTGTTTTTTAAATGCCAACCAATTAGGTCAATTTCTTCAGTCACACAAGATATTCAACTGAGTGACAGAGAAGTGAAGGAGAATAACAGCTCATGTTTTCTTTCTATTCAGCAAAACTAACCTGATAAATTCATTTTGGGTAAAAAAGCTAAATATTTAAATCTACTAGACACATGATCAATTTGAGTGTGTTCTTTTTACCATGCTCAGAAGAATAATTCCGGATTGTTAGATAAACACACAAAAGCTAAATGCAGCTTTAAAACATTTACCTTTATAGAGAGTTAGATAGATAGATATCTTAGTTTGTATTTTATATCTGTTTTTGGTGTGAATACAGAGTGTGCTGGCCTTGTAGAGACGATGATATTCCTACCTTCCCATTGGTTGTCAGGAAAGAGTTGGAGGTGGGGCCTGAGGCCAGAGTTGGGTTGGCATGGCGACAGGTGGTTCCTGTTGGTCTCGCTGGTGTTGGCGTTCTGATCACAGCGGCAGGAGCTCGGGTCCTGCTGGGAAAGAGAGAGACCATTAGGGGATTAAAGAAACAAATCAAAGATGGAAGGAAGAAAATAGATGCAATTAATTGAAGATAATAAGGTGTGGATGGAGAAAGAAAAAAATCAAACAGAAGAGAAGAAGGAAGAATGGAAGAGGGTTCAGTCGGTAGAGAGATGAGGCACCAAAATGTGTCCACAGATTGAAGACCTACACTGATGAAAATGGAAACTTACACAGGTTACAGTGTCAGTCTGGTCCATGGAGTCACAGGGTTGATTGTCCTGCCTGACATCACAGACAAAAAACAATAATGTTATAATGTGGCAGGCACACACTCACTACTACTGTACTACAACTACAAACCGACAAACAGTCATTATGAGATTTGTATTAACGCAACTCTGCTTGG
Organism: Platichthys flesus; assembly: GCF_949316205.1. Lineage (NCBI taxonomy): Eukaryota > Metazoa > Chordata > Actinopteri > Pleuronectiformes > Pleuronectidae > Platichthys > Platichthys flesus. The sequence goes on along the minus strand of NC_084952.1, from coordinate 5,751,657 downwards.
GTCATTACCCGCCCAACCTTCCACCTCAAGTAACTACCCCCCCCTGTGGGAAACGCTGGCACAACGTGTGATGTGTCTGCACGACCATGCAGGACGAGCTAATGTCACACATGTGAGAGAGATGGAGTAAATAAAGATCTGTGTCAAACGCAGCATATAATGTGCTCCGGCTGAGGAAGCGTGTCCAAGTGATTAATAAACATGACATGTCAAGTGATCAGTGCATGATCAGTGCAAGGAAGTCATGTCTCCACATCACTACATATAACCCACATCTACAGTAGGTACCTCACCATGTGTTCCTTGAGGTTTTAAACTAATAGTTTCTTATATATAGAGCCTAATCAACACTCACCTGGCAGTGTTGAAGTTGTTCTCAGCATCTATGACAGCGTCGGCCTCCATGTCCATTCTCGAGCTCTTCACCGGGGAAGTGTCAGAATCACGTGAATCCTGAGAGAAATCAACAGCTAGAATTTAAACTTCTAATCTTTTCGTGTTCAAGGACAAACAGATAAATTTAATTTGTATCATGTTTTTACATAATTGTTTTTATTGTGTTTTTATTTTTGTTTTGGTCCTGAGTATGAAATACGCTACATAAATAAAGCTGCCTTAGATACTCAAGTTAACCAACACCTTAGTCTCTGAATATTATACCCTGCTATGGAGTTTCAACAATCTTAGATCACAAGAAGATGAGTGTTTGGAGTTGATGATTTTAATTATACTTATAACACTAATGTTTAAACCTTTGTTCCTCCTTGGGAATCATTAAGATAAAGAAGGTGGAAGTCTTGGCCTTCTGACTGCACATTGACTAGAACAAAACAGGGTGTATCCGTGTTTTCATTGAAGATCTGCGTGCGTTTGAAACAGGGCAACAGGCAGCACGCTTCCCCGGGAGAGTCCGTGCTTTTGCAGCAAATCAGTGCAGAACAAAGATGGACTGTTCTGATAATATCAAACATTCAGCCTTGGAATTAACCAACACACACCAGAGACAGGAAGGAGGTCAGTTATGGGAAATAGGCTGCCAGCCCACACAGCGACGCTAGGTCTGCGCTCTGCTGTTTTCTTTTTAGAGATATCTGATACATGTGGAGTAAACTCTCCAATGTTTTCATTTTCAATCTCTGTTCACAGGGGAGAAAGTTACGCTTTTACCATAGTTTAATTAACACGAATATGGAGTATCTGGGGATTCTGTGCTGTTTCTGCTTGTGTGTTTGTATATTCATGTCTCATAGGATGAAAACTAAAACCACTGGCATCGCAAGAAAGAAAAAAAATACCCATAACAACAATTCTGAGAGAATTTTGCATGGCCTTGCATAGGGGACTGCAATGAGACCATGGTCAGAAACCCCCCTAACAAGGCCACATGCCACCAACCTTTTTTAGTTATTAGAATGTCTATCCAGTTTCCCATTCATGTGTTTTTTTGCGGGGCTCTACCCCTAAATCCATTTTACCTGGGGTCCTTAAAGTCTCTTGAAACACTACCTGGCTTAAACCCCTGCACATGCTGTTATATGTGAGGTATAAATACTGTTTATGTATATGTGTGTGTGTGTGTGTTTGCGTGCCCCCCACAAACCTGTGTGTCCGTCTGGCTTTGTTGCATGTGTTGCTCGTGATCTTTGAGTGGGGTTTCCCCTTTGGTGTCACAGGGAGTGTCCTCGGGGTCCGTTTGTTGCTCCTCATCTCCATGGCAGCCCTCGATTGAAGGCTCACTGGGACTCATCCTGAAAAATAAAATTCTGAAAGTTAATGAAAGGACCCCAATGTTAAATACCAGCTTACAACATAAACACACAATATATGAATTTTGGGAACCCTGAGTATTTCAATACCGAACTACATTAAAGAAGTAGCACAGGATTATGAGAGATGCAGTTAGATTCTCTCTGTTAGGGTTCTTTTGGTGTTAGTTGTTAATAAATATTTTTACCAGGAGCTCGAGGTGCCACTAACGTTTACTCAACTTTACTGTAATATTTTTAGAAATTTGCTCTGCAGGCTGGGAGGAAGCTGTGGAAGCTGAGGAAGCTGCCTATTTTAGCAAGCAGTGTAAAACCTTTATGGTGTCATGTCTCCTTGAGGCTGGAAACTCCTCAAGTTCTTGTTTTGTCTTGGAGGTGACGGTCACGAACAGCTGCTCCCCTCGACATATGAAGTTTGCTTATCAACATCCCTGCTGACAACATGTTTACTGGTAACTCGAGCTCTCTGGTTGGTCTCTGAGCCTTTGTCCACAATGTTCACCATGTCAAATATTTTTCTTTAAAGTCATGTGATGCCTCTTTCAGCCCCTGAGGAATGTGTGTAGCATGTTTTTGTTCCCAGCTACAATCAGAAGTTTTGCAAAAGGTGTTTAAGAAGTGTGCCAGTAACTGCTTGATTCAAGCGCTTATACTTGAGTTAAGTGCTTGTGTTTTTTATGTATGTGTGTGTCTATATTGTATTGTGTATTTCTGTGTGTGCACTCTCACCCCTGGTTGTCATAGTTGCTGAGGCCGTGGTCGATGGAGGTTTTCAGGTCAAAGAAATGCTGCTCCACTGCAGCTCTGATGGTTCGCTGAATTATCCTGGGAATACACACAAAACTATTTATTCATTGATTTTCTAAGAATAGTAGGGGTACTGCATTTTTACTGTATATGGTATTTGAATCTGCATTATGTTTGTATCACATACATTATACATATTAAGGAACAAAGTAAACTAAACAAAAACTGATAAAACTACCCACAGCTGATCAGAAAAAAGTATCACACTTTAGTTTGAATCACTAAATTAAATAAGGATGAACTAATCTCTCCATTAAGCCCAGCTGCTGAACCTTTCACACGTTGAATTATGTGCTCAGTTATATTGAATTCAATGAACTCTGTGTATTTCTCACTCATTGATTTCAGAGGGAGGTTTGACAGAAGCCCAAAATTAGGCAGGTTAAAACGTTCATCTCATGTAATCCTCCTCACACAATCCCATCTGACATCATCCACTTTTAATGAATGAAGTCCTCCACTAGTCTAGTCTCAATAAGGGGCAACTGCTCATTAGGGTTTTATACATGAGCAGAGATTAAACTAACGGTCAATGATTTATTAAAGATTTCTACAGTTTTATAAGAACTGAAATGGTTTCTTTTCCATTCTGGGATATTAAACAAGTCCTTATATTGATTCGTTTTCTAAAAGGGTTCGTAACGATTAAAGTAGAGGTGGGCCGGAGGAGGGAGAGGACGCTACGGTCTATAAAAGGTAGAATCAGCAGCCACACTCTGATCTCTGCTGCACGGACTTGATACAGTTGATCCACAGGATCTAGTCAGATTTGATTTAGTTTGCTTAATTTAATTTACTGGATCACATCAGTGCTTCTTGTTTGACTGCACTTCATTACTTCATCAGGTTTAATTTATGTCCCGCCCAACTGCTTCCTGTTTATCTGAATGATGTAACACCTCTTCTCTTTATTTAAATTGGCCTTGATGCCAGTATATGGTATAACGTCACTCACAGGGTTATAGGATTTTAAATAAGAAGCCCTGGAGCTGGAACATAACTGTGTTTGTTTTTCACAACAATGTCCATTTAAGGCAAAAATTCATAAAAGTGCTGGGTTGTGGATATATCAGACAAACACAAATTTCCCTGGACCTAATGCCCACTTTCACCAGCAGCAGAAGCAGCAGCATCTCTGCCTCTCGCTGCAAGAGGCTCCACTAACAATGAACATCCTTCGCCCACTAACACAGCCACGTACTTATACGCAAAACATACACAACACCCACAGAAGCATCTTGTGTTATTGTCTGTATCGTCTGTGAGGAAAAATTCTAAACTAAGATTATCTACGGAGTGTGAAGAGTTCATAGTTTTGATATTATGTCAAAGTATGTTGTGTGGCATAGAAATCTGCTGATGTAAGCATTGTGCAAATAATTGTGTAAACAATATTTCTATTATTATCTCATTTGTTCTGGATTCTGTCTCTTCTCTAGTTTTAGTATTACCATTGCGCTGCTACTTTTTGTGCTGTTGTGCCAAGTTGAACTCCCCCCCACAAGGAATCAATAAAGTTACATCTTATCTTATCTTAGTTCAACATGAGAGGAGTCACTGTGAGGACGTTATAACATTTTCTCGACCTCTCCTATCTCACACTCTACTCCTGCCAACACTACTTCATCCATGTGTCTCTGACTGGGCAGACTGGGTGTAAAGTTGTGGTAAGTTTAACCAGTATATAAGGAAATTCCTGATAAATTAACTAATTGAGAAGTAAAACTGCATGGAAAACAATATTCCTCAATCCATACAGGTTTGGCCATTTTTTTAAACTTGATTGTGAGTGACCAGTAAGCCCAGTCCTACAAAATGGGACCGCCAGTCCACCATCCACTGATTTGTCCGGGGGCACCTGATGCTCAGTCCAACTACAGCCCAGGGAAAGCCTTTCTTTATTTCTCACAATATAGATGAACACCGAAGCTTTAAGGTTATATGCTCCCTCTTGTTTGTTTGGAGTATTAATTTGCCAGGAGCCCAATCCTTACAGGTTGCCTCTTTAACAGACTGAAGGCTCAAGTCATGTGATGGCTGAGTTCATATCCCCAGGCTGTGAAAGCACCAAGCCATGTAACACGCTTTAGGTTAGCTTCATTATGAAAACAAAAGGTCAGCTTTCCTCCTTATTACTTTCTCTTAAGCTCTTATGTTTCTATCAACACCTCGCAGCACTGCCTGCACTTCCCTCTTCATTGCTGTTGTTTTATCTGCCTCTTCACACATTTATTAACCCTAGTCTCTCTTTTACCCCTCTATTATATTTATTTTTTCTAGTCCGAATAAAAATCACAGGTTATTACAACTTTTTTTCCGATTTATATTCCACTCAGTCACAGAAATATAACTTGTCCGATTTCTCAGCTAATATTTGAGAGGTGTCCATAAAGAAGAGCCTACGTATATTATCCTGAGTAGATAAAATGACTTTGTGTGTGTACTTACTCAGCAGAGTCAGTAGGCAGGATGGATATAGGGGAGAGGTGGGAGCTGTAGAGAAAGAAAGAAAGAAAGAGAGAGAGAGAGAGGGGGGGATAAGGACAACATGGTTAGAACATCATGTTCTCCTCAACTCTCCTCCCATATTCACACAAAATGACCTTGGAGGGGGTCGGGCAGCAAAAGAGCCAGAACGGAAGGAGAACGAAAATAATGATGTTCACCAGGAAGGCTTGTGTGTACGTTGGAGACAACTTGTAGATCAAGTGTTGTAGAGATGAAACGGACAAGGAGACACAGACAAACACACACACGCACGCGCACACACACACACACACGCACAAAGTTTGTCAGTGGCGCCACTCTGGGTGGGCAGATTGTTATTTAGGCTACAGGGCTCTGTAAACCCTGCTGATCAGATAGAAGCGTGTGTGTCGGGACAGATTTGAAATGACATAAGCAAGGAAGTGTGTTCCTGTACTTATATCTAAGTGAGGACCATTTTATGCTTAGACCTTACAGAGTGAAGACGTTTTGACTTGTCCTAACTTTCTCACTTTGCTGTCTGACTCGTTAAGACTTGAATTAGGTTTAGGGTTAGAATTAGGTTAGGGTAAGCTTTTAGTTTGGTAAGGGGCTAGGGACATCTATTATATAAACGAGTGTCCTTACTAAGATAGAGCTACGTGTGTGTGTGTGTGTGTGTTTGTGAAAGGAGGAAGTCAAGATGTGCCCGTTGATTCAGCAGCACAACCGCTGGCCTGCACACTCAGTGACGGTGACAGCGGCACGCCAGGAATCTAGATTTATATAACACCCCTACACACACACACGCACACAAACAAACACAAGGTCATTCGAAACTCATATAAGCGGTGTGAGTATGTATGTATGTATGTGCGTGTGTGAGACTCAGCGGTCAAATTCATCTTATCTGAAAAACAACTGAGGTTATGCAAGCTTGTGTGTGTGTGTGTGTGTGTGTGTGTGTGTGTGTGTGTGTATGTGTGTGTGTGTGCTCTTTAACACAACCACACACACATTGGCTCCTAATGCTGCAGAAAGTCTTCAGGTCGATCAATACAGAGTGAATTATTAACGACAGAAAGGAATAGATATCACCCTTCATCTGTATTCTTCTTTATCTATCCTTTATTCATATTCCTTTACTTGTTTCCTTCAACTGCTCTTCAGCTCTTTTTTGGTTACTCTTCACACCTATCTGTTCTCCTTTATCTCTCCATTAAGATCCCTTCCTTCCCTCATGATTTGTTTGAATTTGATTTGTTTTCCTTCCTCTTATTCCACCCCATCACAATTTGTACAGAAATGCATTCGTATTATCTCTACTTAGTTATCTTTTTCTCAAGCTCTCCCTTCTCTATCTTATCTCTCATTTTTCTTTCCTCTTTTATCTCCTCTTGTCCTCCCTGGCTTGTTACTGACTTTGAATGTAAGAAACATCTCAGTCTGATGCTATTATTGCTTGGTCATCCGTGTGTGTGTGTGTGTGTGTGTGTGTGTGTGTGTGTGTGTGTGTGTGTGTGTGAGAGAGAGAAAAAAAGGGTTTGTTGTGCTGTAGTGTTTCTTTGGTTGTCTCTCCTCGCTCCAGTCAAATAAATTGGAGAATGTTGAAATAGCATCTACAGTAAATCATTTCTTCCTCTCCAGCATCTCACATCTTTGAACCAGTGATTATTCAGACTGCATTAACATTGGACTCTTTGTCATTCAAGCTCCTCGTCTGTTTTCTTTTCATGTTAGTCAACATTAAACAGTAACACACCCCACAGGCTCCAAACAGCAGAGACTGTCTCCTCGAAGGCCCAGATAACGTCTGACGGCGGGATAACCTGCTGAGTTGTACAATGAGGGACCACTCTCTGTGGCTGTAATATTAACAATAGACCCTTGATAGGACCCTCAAGGAAGTTACATAATCTGCATGGGCCTTAAGCAGCGACGATAATATCTGATCTTACACCACTGAGCCCCCAAGGATTTGAACTAAAACCACTGTTGGGCCCTTTGGGTTGTTCTTGCCCTCCTCCAGCTCTCTAAGTAGCCATGATAGCATCTCTATCAGTGTCAGTAAAGACCTTAAGGACCACAGAGGACACGCTCTATCGAGCCCATCAGAGTACTGTATTTCTTCCCTGATAGGGAAACTACGGAGGGCAAATGAGATCATGGAAAGTTCTGGGTCCCTGGTGTAGAGAGTGGTTTTGAAGAGGGTTTTATAATCTCTCAGGATGGAATGTTTCGAGCAGTGGAGCAGACGTACCAGCATCATGCTTTACGGCATCATGACCGGGGGAGAACAGCGTCTTACTCAGCACTTTCGTTTCAGGCAAACAACACATCAGTGTCCAAATATTTACGGTTATGAAGAACACTGCTTCTTCATAACAAAACTGTGTAAAAAATATATCATACGATTAACAATGAAGATTGATTTCAATCAAAATCCATGTTGGATACATATGTAGCCAATACATTCCACTTTATTTATCAACAACACAGTGTGTTCTGAACATTAATTAAAAAAACATTTTAACCTTTAAAGCTGCCCCATGTAACAGGGTGCATTGGGAGGACTGGGTGGCAAATAAAGGCTTTCAGAAGTTCTCAAACAAGTTTGTTTTAGATCAGCTCCTGCAGGCAGAGCAGCAGAAGTACCTAGACACAGAGATAAGACCTCCATGACGTCTCTTGGGAGTCACACCTTTAGCAAGATGTGTTTATAGTGATATTGGGAAATCTTTGAAGGAGACCAAAGTAGACTGCTACTTAAGTTTTCTTAAATGTCCCACAGCTGCAGACGGTTGGTCAAGATTTTATTTAGCAAGTGATGACTGATAACTGACCCCACAGACTAATACAGCTGCCCACGGCATTGATATGAGATTTAACACATAAATCATTATTAGTTTGCTATTAACATCACCTGACAGCCGAGTAACACATTTATGGTTCCAATTTGATGAATAAAAGACATTTATAAAAATACTGTAATAAAAAACATTGATACACGTCACTCAATGATCTGTGCTTGTCTCAATTTGGGGCCGATTAAGTTCGGTTTCCCTCTTTACAAATCTGTTTGTGTAGCAAATTTCATCTCAATGATCCTGTTTTGAAAACTTTTTGTAGCTCTATGAATTTGAAAATATGAGGATTTTATACAATAGAACCGTAAAATGCTTGTACAAGGTCATGAACCTTGTTTTAATAGGATTGTGTTTGCACTGCGTGATATATTCAGTTGTCAGTTAATTAGACAACTAGCTATAACTAATACAGTCTTATATAACAGTCCTCTAGTAAATGTGATCTCTTGAGATGTTAAGATGTCGGTAGGAGACAAGCCAGTGGAGGGGGTGTGTTAGTCATTTAGCAGTGGGCTTTTTCAGCAGGATAATTCACCCTGTCACTACACAAAATGATCACGCATAATTAGGAGAGAGAGGTCAAGGTGTAGCTTCTGCCTCTAAATACGTCAGATCTTTATTCAATCAACAATGATGGTGTTGCTGTCCGTCTGTAGATTACAAATACAGGCCAGGAGTATCAGCTACACACAGCCAAGAGTATATATACACTGCAGAGGTAAGACGCGTGTCTGTGACCGAATCACAAAACAAATAAACAACATCTGAGAGTGACTGTTTGTTTTAGTCTGCTGGAACAAAATCATACAGTGTGTGTGTGTGTGTGTGTGTTTGTGTGTGAAAAAAAGATAGGTGAGTTTGAGGTTGGTGATTCTGCAGAGGTGCTGTTGTCAGCAAACCTGCCTCTGCTGTGTTCTGCCTGGGAGGTAAAGAACACTGCAGTCTACACGGCACACACAGCACACAAAAAGACCCCAGTCTGATAAACATATGTATATAATACGTTAATAGTATATAATATATTTATAAAAATATATATATTATATATAACTATAACTATACGACACGGTATGCTTCTGTAAATCCCTCGTTCCCTCAGACACACACACTACAAAACAGACAAACCCATCGCAATTCATACAAACACTAACACAAGCACGCAAAAAAAAATAACATGCATCATTTTGCACGTCACAAATAGCTCTTCTCTGAATCAGTAAACGTTTATAGAAAAGTCCTTCATCCTTCATGTGAGGGCTGAGAAACTCTCACAGACTCTTACAACACGTTTACATATAAACAAACTGGAACATGGGGCTTTGCCTGGATACTTGCTCACTGGTTTGTTTACATCAGCTGCTTTGCACTCAGGACTTTAAATGGCCAACACAGTGTTGTTTCATCTGTTTTCTCTTAATTGTCCTGCAGACATTTTGCCTGCTGAGATTAATGATCTCTTTTGTTTAAGTGACTCAACAAATCTTAGGCAACCCCACCTCCACCCCCCATTATGATTCAAAGGGAGAAGATACACGACTGCTGACAGCTTGTACTAAAACTGTTTATATTTGTCAGCACAGTTTGAGTATGTGTGTGACTTTACGAGTTATATAAATAAACAGTGTGTGTTTCTGGAGTCACGTTAAAGTTCCAGTCACAGCGGTGAATTGTTTTCACAACCTGTTACACACAAAAGTTCAAAATAGGGTGCAACCAAAGATTATTATAATAAACAATGAGTGAATCACTATTTTGAATAATTCATTGAAATGTTTAGTCAATCAAATGTCCTTCACAACTTAGAAAAGACAGAAGAGCTCATAATAATTTCCCCATAAAGTGGCATTTGAAATGTCTTGTTTTGACCAAGAATCAAAAACCCAAATGTAGTAAAGTCTCTCTCCACTGACACTTAACTTTCAGCTAATCCTCACGTTTGAGTAACTGGAACCCCGAACGCGCCTGTGTTATGTATATAAAATATATAAACTCAAGGGATGCCCCGAGACCACATACATAATCTGTCAAGGCTAACGCCACTTTAGTATCTCTTTAGACAGATCCAGTCCAGATTGTTCTTCTCAAGCCCAACCTCTACACAAAATCATTACATCTGACATCTTTATGCCTTGAAAGGGGAAAATAAACTTTCTGTCAGACAACCAATCAATTGTTTTGCCAATTGTTGCAGCACTGCTCCATATTCGTGCAACAGAAACAGAAGGGAAATTATCCATCGTTTTTTAATTGATTTCAATGAAATTCCCAATTGTTTCCCATTTAATTTAATTCATTTTCTTCACTTATGAAGGCTCCTATGTCAGTTATATTAAAGTCATGGATTTGCTTAATAAAGCTCTAACATGACAAAAAGATTTGTTACTAGGACAACTGCCTTCTTTGTCCCCTCTGTGCAATACAATGCTGACACATTCTCAGCCCCCTCTTCTTATATATCCCTATATGCTAAGGCTGAATAACACATCAGCTGTAATTCCCCTTTTTCTTCATCTTCACCGGTTCCATTTCTATTCTCGTGAAAGACAAAGGTCTTTGTTCTCTTTGATCTCTCCCTGGTAGCGATGCAATGAGCAAGACACAAAACCCATCCTCGCTTCCCTCTATTTTTCCATTCACCATAAAGAAGCAGAAGGCTTCAAATCTCTCGATTCCAGATACATGCCCTCATTCACAAATATATATATTCTTCTGAATTTCCTCTGCCTCTCCACATCATTCAATTTGTTGCAAATTCAGAGTTTTTGTTCAATTCTCACACTATTGACAATTCATTCATTCATCTATCAAACACAGATTTTTCCTCCAACCATCCAATAATTCATTCCAGTCAGACCACAGGAGTTACGTAACTCTGGTGTTTACCTCTTCAGCCGAATGTCACAGGCCATTCTCATCTTCCAGCTGTCTTTTCTCTCACTCTGATTTGTCCTTTTGAGTTTTTTTAAACCAGGATGGATCCGACCTGTCAGTGAGTCAGGGTTGAGGTCTGTCTCTTCCTATTTTCCCAGTGGCATCGACAAGCCAAGACGCAGGTTCCTGAAGTCCAGTCTGATGTTATTTCCCAGCAGGGACGTTAGAGGGACTTTTTTTTTTACAAAACTCGGCACGATAACTAGCTCTGTTTTCCTCTGAGTCCCTCCTCTGTGCAGATTTTGTCTCTCTCCGTATCTGTCCGATCTGCAGGTCTGCCTTGCATCCAGCGTGTAGGTTATCCCAGTTGAGCACTTTGAGGAGTCAGCTTCAGCAGGTCAAAGCAGAAGAGCCAGGGAATCGCCTCGGGGCATCCTGTGGGCTTGTCAGTGTGTGCGTGTGTATGTGTATGTGTGTGAGTAAGGTTGTCTCACTGTGCACTGTGTAAAAGTGCTGCAGTAAACATCCAGAGCCCTGCTCAAATACACGAGCTCCTGATGCAACCAGGCAACAAGCCCAAGGGGACCAATGGGAAGGGAGGGGCTGAAATTGAGAGCCAATCAGAAAGAGGGAATGGATTCTGTGGGCCAATCATTAAGCAGAAAGTGGGAGGTCTTTCATTTTTCTGGTCCGCTCAGTGTTGACCATAAACTCAGCAATTATTACAGCCAACCCAGTGGTCTGTGACACACACACACACAAGAGATGCACCTAAGCACCACAACACACACTTATATATCAAGCTCAGAAACCTTTTATAATGGCTCCCTATCATATAAAATATATATAAAAATATATAAAACCAAAACAAAAAAATGTTGTACTTTTATGTAGTTTGTTGGTAGTTATGTTAAAGCATTGTGGGTTCTGTTTCAAATGAGAGGATTAGTTAACTGATTACTGAAATATCAATAAATCAGTTGATTAATCGAAACTGGCAAAACATTTCACAATTGATTCCTTATTTAACTCAATTACCAGGCAAAAGCTGAACATTCTTCTTGTTCCAGTAAATTTGATGTTTTAATTTAATTAATTAACAGATATGTAAGAGACTAGTTTAAATATCATTGAAGGATTCAATTTGAAGACATAACTTTGGCCTCTGGGATCTAGTTAGAATTATACCTTTATAATTTCGACCTTTTCCTTATTAAAATTCAGAAGTGATTTAATGTACCTTGTGAACTGATATTAAACAGTGGTCAACGACTGACTGGACACATGAGGTTTGGACCTTATAGTGGTAAAATAAGAACATAAGTACAATTGAGGGAAATTTATATAAACTTTTCTTGAAAGTGACCGATTAGTTAAATAATTCATTAATCCATGACTTCCTAAAACAGTTGAATTTTAAACTGTATTACGTTTTCTGTCTGGGATACACTCTACTGAACTGACATTCCACCAATTTCCTCAAGAGTATAAAGAGGATTAGTTAAGAATAAATGTTGTGCAACTTTGGTCACAATTAATTAGGACTGCTGTGGCAACACTTTGGAGTTAATTCACCCTCTCTGGTATTTTAAGGGGATTTATTAAAAGCTTTATCTTGATAAACACAAATTAACTACAGCGGCAAGGTGTCAAAATAAAAAGGCTTCAGCAGCAGCAGCTGCAGGAGCATTGTGATAAAATAATCATAGTAAATACTTTTCTTTGATTATTTGAGAATGCGAGTCCTCATTAGAAAGCCACACTGGACAGCTGTTCCAGAACTGAGAGTGAGAACTGAAAGCACATGGAGAATGGTGTTATCTAGGTCAGCTGCTATATCATATTACACCTTGTGCCAAGTGCTTGCGGCAGGACCTCGACACAATCGGGCAGCGAGGGGTGAGGGCTGGAGGGAAGCACGACGTTAAGTAGGACAAACTGAGGGGAAGAGAGAGCGAGAGGAGTTCTACTAAAACATTAACTACTGAGGACTCCCACGGTTACAGAGATGTATTTATCAATTATGATTGCATGAATGATTTTTTGGGCCATCTGATGATATGCATATCTTTCTTGAGATATGTTGTATCATGTTAAATGGCCTGTTGATATGCAGTGCATTCTATGGTAATGCACAGTGCAGACGTAGTTCTGTGCCGCTGCAATCAAAGCAAGGCTGTTCATGGTGCATTCAAGGACAGCTGTCAAATGAAAATCACTGTCACGTAAAAATCAACCCTTATCTCATTACATTTTAAAAACACAGCTCCAGGCTTTTACTCTTTTATTAAACTTAGCTTTTTTTCATTACTTATTGCTCTGATTATGTATGTTGATGAATCACTTCCTGTGTGCATAGACATTTTTAAATTATAGAAAAGAATTGGGAATATTGAGTGCTACTTCACTATAGAACGTTTTGCGAAGTAGAAAACGGTTTGTGTTAAAAATCATGTTTCCTGTGGTGTCAGTGCTAGAATAAGAAACCGTTAGTGATACATTCGTGAACTGGGTCAAAACACTAAATGTGAACAGCTGATACTCCTGTACTGACCTATATACTGTATTTATGTCTATGTTTAGGTCATTTTAGATTCAACATACTCATGTGATGGATGAGCACAATATGTTACAGGGCACCACACCGCTGCACCTGAACTACAACACCAAAGGGAAACCAAGAGGAGAACCGGGTAAACAGATTCTTGGGGTAGATTAGATTCATTCACTCACAAAACTTCCAGGTGTGTAGATTGAAGTGAAATGTGATCTGAACCAACAAACCGACATAGTCCTGCAATGATGACAACTGAGTGCTCATGTGTCAGAACAACAGTATAATGTGTGTTGGAGCGTTGGAATGTCTCTATTTTAAACACCCTTCTTTTTTAAGTTTATGTAAAGATGTCTGAAGTGTGGCCAAAATGTGTTCATTGATTTGCTGCACTTTAAAACCATGGGGTTTTAGAAATGGAAGATCTGAAGACAAGTCTCTGACTAAGTTTAGTCTGCCAGAGATTGTGACCTGGATTTTGTTACTCACTCGCCTCATCACAGGGACATGACATGAACTTACATGAACATTTTTTCCTCACAGTCTGGAGTGCACTGCTTTGGTTGTCTGCCTGTTTGCTACTATAAATAGCAGGAGAAAAGTGTCACAAGGGGATTCACCTTCAGGACCTGGAAGAGGTACGAAGCTGCTTATTTGTAACATGAGACACAACAGTCATGCCAGGATGGTATGATGGTTGTAACGGTGAGGAACGACAAACAGAAATTGAGGCAAATTGAAGTGTTTGATAAAGTGTCTAAATGTCATCCTCTGGCCGACCTCTCCCTCTGGGGGTCTGATATTGCGTTTTCAGCCGGACGGAACAATCAATAAATATTTCACAAGAGGTGACACTTTCAGTTCCCCCACGTGTGCTCGCTCTCCCCCGACCATCTCTGCCCGCCGATTCTCAGTTCCTTCCATTAATCCATCCCTTGCCCGGAGTGCAACCCTAGAGACCACTGCCCCCACTTTTTCCAGAACATGAGGGCAGCCTCATCAAAAATATTTTCCATAGAGAGAGAGAAAGTTGAGCGGAGTAGAGATGAAGCAGTGATGAGGGAAGAAGAGAGATCAGAAGATAATACCCTGGATTAAATATAGATCTGAAATGAGCGGAGAATGTCAGCATGAAAGGTGTGTGGGTGTTTGTGGGTGTTGAAATTAAGAGTCTATCGAGGGAACACTGCAGCTGCCACAGAGGAGAGACATTGCTATCTGTCAAGTACTTGACATACAGGTCAGAGTGACTGAACAGGAACTTTGTCTTTATTTCTGAGTTGTCACAAAGCATTTATGTGTCAAAGAATAGTCGATAAACACACGGCCCAGTCACCACTCACCTCAGAAACACAGACGTATCCTGACTCCTCAGATTCTTAAGACAGCACTAAAGGTCAAGACAAGGTTTTGAGACAGTGACGGTAAAACCGGGAGGAAAAGTGAAGAATAAAAGAAAGGGACAGAAAATAATGGAGATACAGGTAACCAGGTAAGATATTGAAAGAAAAAGTTTGGAAAATGTATATTTTGCTCACACAAACGCATGAAAACATCTTATTTTTGTGTTTGTGTGTTTTTGTTTTGTCTGTTTGTGTGGCAAACAATTGTCATGCTCCTAAATGTGGGACGTGTCAATTTACTAACAGGAAATTATATGATTCCTGAACATATTTACAGCAACATGTTGTAAATGTACTTGATGTACTAATGCACTAATGTAGCAAAAACTAAATTTCACCCATTAAGAGTTACAGACTGATTCTTAAAATGGTCAAAGACCATTATCATGGAAAGACATTGACTTTCTACTGATAAAGTATTTCTACATTGCATTTACCGTTTCAATTTGTTGCATGTGTTACCAGTCATAGATAAGTATATTTAAATGACGTCGACTTACATAAAGCTCTGCTTCCCATAATATATTTCTGGGATATAGATGCCAGGGTGTCTGTCAACAATATTGGTTTTCTCCTCTTTTGTTAGTAAGACAAAAAATAAACAAACAGGCAAATGGACAGGAGAATTAAACCAAACCACCAAACTAAGAGAGATTTACGTCTACAACTAATGTCCTTATATGTG